>NW_028124944.1:0-115256 GCF_965194825.1 Balaenoptera physalus | reverse complement strand
AATGAAGAAACAATAACATTGATATGATACTGTTAACTGGCCTGCAGATTTTATTCAGGTTTCAACAGTTTCCCCATTAATGTCTTTTTCCTAGTCTGGGATCCCACATTGTATTTTGTTGTGGTATATTCTTAGTTTTCTTCAATCTGGGCAGTTTCAGAATCTTTCTTTCCCTTTCATGATTTTTACATTTGTGAAGAGTATTGGCCACCTGTTAAGTGAATGGGTTTTCCTGGTATTTCCTCAAGATTAAATTTAGGTTATGCATTTTTGGCAAGAATACTACAGAATCGAAACTGTCTTCTTCTCAGTGCATCATATCAGGGAACACTTGATGTCAGCATGTTTCGTTACTGGTGAGATTAACCTTGATCATTTGGTTACAGTTGTGTCTGCCAGGATTCTCCACTGTAAAGTTACTGTTTCTCCTTTGAAATTAAAAAATATCTTGTGAGGAGATAATTTGACAATATGCACATATCCTGTTTCTTATCATACTTTTTTTCTTTTTTTTTCATTGTGTTTATAACCCTGACATTACTACTCTGTACACAATCCTTAAAAGAGAAAACTACCAGTCATTGGTAGCTTGAGGGGGGGGTTTGTGTGTTTTCCTGAGATTTATGCCAAACTTTCATTTACGCTTGAACGAGGATGACTTGAGTCTACGCAGCCTGATACTGTCCTGAGAAAGCAAGGGACTCGCCGACCGGCTGCTGCCCCACTGCCCGGAGGTGCGCCCAGCCCCGCGCCCCGGGGCGTCGCCGGGTCCGCAGCGAGGACACGGGCGCCGCCGAGCCGCCAGCCCGGGGCGCGGGTGGGGCGCGCGGGCGCGAGAGGCGTCCTTTCCTCTTCTGGACAGTCCCCAGGGTCCAGCACCAGCTCCACGTGACGGGGAGACCCCGGCGGAGGGGTCCCCAGGGACCCGGCAGGCAGCTGCCCTGCGACCCTCCGAGGGAGGGGAAGGCCCGGAAGCACCCGACTGCGGACGGGGGGACGCCCCAGGTCAGATCCACCGGGGAGCAGGGGCGGGGAGGGGCCGCCGAGCGGCAGGAGCGCTCGGCCCCGGCCCGGGGGAGCGGCAGCCCCCAGAGGCTATCACCTCTCCCGCTCTCCCCCGGAGCGCCGCAGCCCGGGACGCGTCCCGCCCCTCGGCAGCCGCGCGCCCCTCCTCTCCCGGCGCGTCGCGTGGGCGGCGGTCACGGGCGGTGGGCGGTGCTCAGGGCGGTGGGCGGTGGTCACGGGCGGTGGGCGGTGCTCAGGGCGGTGGGCGGCGGTCACGGGCGGTGAGCGGTGCTCACGGGCGGCGGGCGGCGGTCACGGGCGGTGGGCGGCGGTCACGGGCGGTGGGCGGTGCTCAGGGCGGCGGGCGGTGCTCACGGGCGGCGAGCGGTGGTCACGGGCGGTGGGCGGTGCTCAGGGTAGGGGGCGGTGGTCACGGGCGGTAGGCGGTGCTCAGGACGGTGGGCGGTGCTCACGGGCGGCGGGCGGCGGTTACGGGCGGTGGGCGGCGCTCAGGACGGTGGGCGGCGGTCACGGGCGGTGGGCGGTGCTCAGGTCGGTGGGCGGTGGTCACGGGCGGTGGGCGGTGCTCAGGGCGGGGGGCGGTGGTCACGGGCGGTGGGCGGTGCTCAGGACGGTGGGCGGTGCTCACGGGCGGCGGGCGGCGGTTACGGGCGGTGGGCGGTGCTCAGGTCGGTGGGCGGTGCTCACGGGCGGTGGGCGGTGCTCGGCTGCTCCCGCCGCAGCCCGCGGAGCCCGAGCCGAGCCCGAGCGGCGCCGAAGCGCAGAGGGGCGCGGACGTGGCGACCGCGGGGCCCTAGGAGGCTCGCGCGGGTCCTCGGCGCTGAGCTCGCGCGGCCCGGAGCGCTGGTCCCGCCGAGTGGGCGGCGATGAGCGCCGAGGGACCCTTCCCCCCGGCTGCCCCCCGCGGGCGCCCCGGCCGCCTGCTAGTGCCCGCGAGGGTGAGTGCCGGACCTCCCGGCCGTTTTTTCTGCGCGCGCCCCTCCTCTCCCTGCGCCCCCTTCCCCTCTGCACCCCTTTCTCCCTCCAGGCCCTCCCCTTCTCAGCGCCCCTGTCTCTCCTCCGCGACCCGTCTTCCCTCCCCGTGCCCCCTCCTCATCCTCCGCCCCCTCCTCACCCGGCGCCCCCTTCCCTCTTGCGTCCCCATCTCCATCTCCCGGGGCGGCTCGTGCGGGCGGGCGGGCGCAGACCCCCTGACCCTCCGTCCTCCCGGCCCAGCATCCCAGACGGAAACTTGTAGGGTCTGCCTTTCCCCGTCGTGAAGGTGCAGCGGCTCCGTGGCCCGTGGGAATCAGGTTCTCCAGGGTTGGGGGTTGGGGGTTCGCCCCTCCTGTCTCCCTGCGAGCGGCTCCTGGCCTCGGGGGCCGCGGCGGGCGTCCTCCTGAGCTCCTCTCCGTCTTGGGGGGGGCCTCTGCCCGGGCTGGGGTCCCCCCCCGGCCGAGCGCCCCGCTACTTAGGGGACAGCTCAGCTCTGGACGCCCAGTTCGTGATACCGATTCGTGCGTGCGTGTCTGTGTGACATCTCTTCTTATCCCTGCCCCAGACGACTCCCCTCCACCCTCTTACTTCTAAATAACTTAACTGTTGGGGGAAAACAGAAATGTGGCTCAGTCAAAAACGAAAAGTTCTTGGAAGCCTTCGCGTCGCCACCCCCAGCATAACCGAGTGTTCTGGAAACAGTTTAGGAACCGCAGCCGAGGCTCCCCGACTGATTGACTAATCCGGCTGGAACCGCCTCCCTTCGGGTTTGTCCTCACAGACTCCCTAAGCCCGGGAGCGACAGTAAAAACCGGCGTGTGTCTAGCAGTCCTTTTCAGGATAACAGAGAAATGTTTCGGAGACTATGGGTTGAAGGCTTTTATAAATTCCTGTGTGTCAGGATGCTTCTAAACCAGGGCAGTACTAATGACTGTATGATTTTCTTAAAAAAAAAAAAAAAAAAAAAAGCTTATGTAGAGACAGTTGCTTCTTCCATCAAGTTATACAATTCTGGGGTGTTTCCACAAAATCTTGAAATTAAATTTCATGTGAAGTTCCGTGCTGATTGTGTAAAGTACTTTGTCACGGAGCAGTTTTCCTTAAACCGGGAAGACGTGCTTGGGGTAGTCGGAAGTCAAGTGCTTAAGAAAGAGGCTGGGAGTTCTGTCACTGCCTGGAGTCTTGCGGCCATGCGCTCGCTGGTTAGGAGCTGCGCATCTGCTTGAGGTGTTCTTGCAGCCGTCCTGTGTGTAACCACCGTAATTATAGTGGAAGAACCAAGTGGATTGATCATACTGCATAATTGACTCCGTGGACGAGTTATTGGCAATAACTTAAGTTTTTAAAAAATATGTCAACTGCAGGTTCTCAAATAAGTACTCTCCAGGGTGCTAAATGTTGACTCCATTAAGATACTAAATTGGGGGCTCAGAAAGGGGCTCCATACCCCATTTGCTGAGGCTGTAACTAGTGCTTATTTGTAATAAGAACCTTGATTATAAGATGCATCCTATGTGCCTCATACTGGGTTTGAAACGACTTTCTTGTATGTCATCATTTTTCTAATTAGAAGCACTAAGTTCTCCTTCGTAACTGAAATGATGAAATAACTCTGTAAACTCAATGATGTTATGGACAGTTACTGATAAGAAAAGCAGCAAACCTGCATGCTTGTCTAGATTCCAAGGATTCAAGTGAAAAATTTATGGCCATCAGAGGTCCACAGTGCAAAGATGTTTAGGGCCATTTTCCAGCCAAGGTTCCAGCCATGATTGTGTTCCAGCCAGGAAGTTCTGTCAGCACCAAAGGACAAGTGTTGGAATAGTAACATGGATCCCGTAATAGCAGGAATGGTCCCTCCGGTGTCCTAAGTAATCAGGTGTGCTCAGATGCTGCGTGCTCCGGCCTACAGCAGAGCTCAGATTCTTGCTCATTTATAACAAATCTGTTAACTGTTCTGTCTACACATGTGTCTTTTAAAACGGGAACATTCATAGCTCACAATCATGGCTGGAACCTTGGCTGGAAAATGGCCCTAAACATCTTTGCACTGTGGACCTCTGATGGCCATAAATTTTTCACTTGAATCCTTGGAGTCTAGACAAGCATGCAGATTTGCTGCTTTTCTTATCAGTAACTGTCCATAACATCATTGAGTTTACATAGTTATTTAATCATTTCAGTTAAGAAGGAGAACTTAGTGCTTCTAATTAGAAAAATGATGACATACAAGAAAATCGTTTCAAACCCATTATATTTCTAGTTGTAAACATTTTTTTGAAGTCAGAAAAACAACATGTTCTTTACGACTGCTGGTTTGAATCATGAGAATTTGGCCACATTTGAATGTCTCTTGCTCAGGATTGGAACTTCTTTTTCTCTTTCGTTTTAGGTAGCCGTACCCTGTTACATGTATTCCCTAAGTTGAGCCAGTTCGTATACCTGTGTCCCTGAGTCTCCTGTGTCCCTGTGGTTAAACCCCTGGGTGGAGAACCGCCAGTGCAGTGTGTAAAGGTGTCCTGCTTTCCTGTTCAAACACTGCTGTTGGTTTGTGCTGAACGCAAATTTCTGTTTTTAATTAACATCACTGCTTCAGTCGAGGGGCTGGAAGCCTGGGAGAGCCAGTCATATGTGAGTTCTCACGGTGAGCTTGGCGACTGGAAGGTGAGAGCATGTCAGGTCATTTAAAGTATGCATCTAGTAATGTCACCACTTCGTCATCTAGTTAGAGATGTGAGTTGTCGCGGGAGCTAAAGGAAACAGGTAACCTCTGGGGAAGGATGTCCGTTTGTTCTAGGCTTTTGTCACGTGTTTCTCATCCTTGCTGACTCATCTTTGATTTCAAGTGTAGAATTTCTGATGATCTCTATGATGTCATAAGCAAGATTCACATATTTTAAGATGGGGAATTACCTGACTTTACCAGGAGATAGGTTTCCTATCTTGGATAGGTTTCCAAGATCCAAGTTTAAAAAGTGTGCTTATTTATTGAAAATACCAGATGTAAAAATTGCCGTATTTCACCAAACATGTGTAGAACAGCGACCTTTTATATCTACATGCCTGTATAGCTACATAAACATAAATGTGGCTTTTTAAATTTCAACGTTAATTTAGTTCCATGTCCCTAGATGTCCCAGGAGACACACTTACGAAGGGTGACAAGAGGGCAGCACTGATGTGAGTTCGGTCAAGGGAGTGAGTGGCAGACGGAGACGTTGAGCTGCTTTATCGCTGGGTGGAGGGAGGGAGCTCGTGTCAGTGAGTTTATAGCCCGGTTCCCTCTCTGTCACACGGGTACCCCAGCTGCAGAATTATGAGAGCAGCTCGCCTGCCACCACAGGAAGCAGGTGGCGTCGGGCACGTGAGGTCCGTCTCTGTACCCCAGGCCCCCGCGCTGTCCTTCTCAGAGCAGACACTCGCTCTGAGGCACGTGGACACGGGTGATGGGTGGCCGCTCCAGGCGGGACGGGGACGGGGAACCGTGTGTCCCCTGCCTCCCCCTCGCCCGAAGAACCTGTGGTCTGGGTTCTGAGTCACTTCAGACCTGATTCCGACATCCTCAGAAACTCGCTAATTAGAATCTACCTGTATTTTTTGCAATGTACCAAGGCAGGTTCAAGAAATGCTTTTGGGGGAAAAGTGCATGCGAATTTCGTGGAAAAAAGTATTTGTGTTTCGACTGGCGTGTGCTTTTCCTTAGTATCAGCTGGTTACTGCATGTTGTCATTCAGATTGTACCTTTGGAGAGCTTTGGGCTTGTTTTCAGGGAACACTGGATGTCAGTTTCCCCCAGGCCACCGAGGTCCCCACTCATTCTGCGCTGAGCGGCGGAGGCTCGGCGCCCTGGACGCCCGCCCTCCGGCCTCCCCGCAGCCTCACCTCCTTCCTCTCTTGCGTCTGATCTTCAAGGCTGTTGCAAAAGTGTGGCGAATATTATGCTGTTGTGATTTCTCAATTGAAATTATTGGTGAGACAGTTTCTGTTTTCTACGGAGGCTGTAGTTTTACATCCATAAATATTGTTAACTAGCTATCTTTTAATGAAGCAAGGAAGTAGGACTTTTAAAAAGTGAATGTGACTCTTAGCTTGCTTAGCGGACCACTCAGCAGGCCCTGTTGGAAACAGTTAGAAAAGGCCAGTTACGTGTGGGCGCCGAGCTGCCCTGCCGTGGAGCCCTGGCACCGGCGATGACCTTGTGAGAGTTTCCAGAGCGGCTGAGTCTCGGCGCTTTGCACTCAACACTGTCTGCAGGTTATTTACAGTCACACTTATTATTCTGAGTGACTAAATCTGACTCTAAACTGTTGACATTTGACAGCAATTCTAGTTTTGATAGGCACCAAAATTCATTTGAAATTTGGATGAATACCATTGTATTATGGCGCTGAATTGTACTATTATAAATACGATCATATAAATGGTAAGGTTCAGTATTGTAAATCTCATGGTGTTATTAGCATTCATACTGTTTTATTTCTTGTGCTGATTTTACTTGAAGGCTGACTCCCCTCCCCTTCCAGTGAGTGGTAATTGCATTTAAGCGTTGACTAAAAGAGAAGTAACTGTAATTATTTGTATTTTAATCGAAGTAGTTTGAATGACAAATCATTGTAAGAATCCAATTCCATTTCTAGAATGAATGTGAATGCTCTCAGCAGGTGTATATTTTATTGTCTGTTTTATGAATTCATATCAGTAAGAATATAACCACATGGATGCACCCAGATTCTACATTAGGACATTTTTGTTCATTGAGCTAGTGTTTAGGAGAATAATCTGTATTTATAAAGTGTGACATAACTGCCAATTATTCCTATCAGGAATTACAACACTTTCTATTGACAATAAATGTCACATTTGACAACGTTCGCACACATTTTGCATGACACGACTTTCAGAAACTAAGTGCGGTGGCCGTCGGGTCTTCTTTAAAGGGAGACCAGCTTCCCTTGCTAAGTCAGAATCCAAGAGGTGGCAGGGGAGCTGAACCCACCTCCCTGACTCTTTCCCTCCGAGTGTGTTGCCCTGGGAGCTGTCCCTTCGTGGTCCCTGCCCCCAGCTGACCATCTTCACCTCTGTCCCTGCAACACTTAGGCCACCGTGTCCCCAGACCTGCTGCCCCTCTGGCTTCACCTCCAAGGGGTTTGAGCTGCTGACGGCTCACCTGGCACTCCTCCCTCCCCGACCCTCTGCTTTTCCTCCTTCCGTCTCCGGCTCTTTGGGGACCTGGTCCTCTGCTCTGCCTTTCAGAGTGCGGTGTACAGACCTTCTGCTGTAGGTTCTTTTCTCGCTGTATGTTTCCAGGTGGCCTCACCTGCCTCTGGTTAACCCACTGATGCCCAACACGGTGCCTCGGTGAGCCCCGCTTGGCTGTCCAGTTAACACTTCCAAGATCCTCCGCCTAATCTGAATCCCGAAACCCCGCTCTCTCTCTGTGTTTATATGTCAGACAACGGCAGCACCACCCAGCCAGCTCATGTCTCTGTCTGATGTGCTCGTGCCCTTGAGGCCGCCTCAGGGCCTTTGCTCACGCTCTCGTCTCTCCCTGGACGTTGACCCCGTCCCTGGCCTCTGTCCCAGCCTCCATCAGCCCTGCTCATTCCCAGTCACAGCCGCGCCCCTTCTCTCTTGCTTTCAGAACCCACGTTTGTCTGGGTATCTGGTGCCCGTATGCTTTATGGGCCTCATCCCACCCTCAGGTGTAAATATGGACCAGTCTAAGTCAATGATTGCCTTTGGAAAGGGCATGATTGCAGCTTTGCCAGTGAGGCTGCTTGTGAGTGAGGGGGGAAGTTCCCCTTTCTTTCAGAAAGAGACGCAAGACTGGGTGAATAAATTACATGCCTGGTACGTAACAGCTGATACGCACTGTTGAATCATAAGTATTTATCTGAATTAATGGTATGTCATGCTGTAAGAGGGAGGAAGTTCTGTTTCTGGCTCTTGTACTGAGAATTTATATTTATGATTAGCTATTTTGTAAATTTATTTATTTATTTATTTATTTATTTTAGGCTGCATTGGGTCTTCGTTGCTGCGCGTGGGCTTCTCTTGCTGCAGAGCACAGATTCTAGGCGTGCGGGCTTCAGTAGTTGTGGCACGGGGGCTCAGTAGTTGTGGCTCGTGGGCACTAGAGCGCAGGCTCAGTAGTTGTGGCGCACGGGCTTAGTTGCCCCGCGGCATGTGGCGTCTTCCTGGACCAGGGCTCGAACCCGTGTCCCCTGCATTGGCAGGTGGATTCTTAACCACTGTGCCATCAGGGAATCCCTGATTAGCTATTTCGGGTTTGAATAAAATTGTGCCTTTATATTTTTATAATTGCTGCATTTTGATATCAATTTTACAAATCAGCATAACTGTTAATGGTAAAATATACCGTATTCTCTTCTCATCTCTATCCTGCTGAATATTATCCTTAATGATTTCTCTTCAGATAATTATACTTTACCAAATGGCTCCATTAGTTGACTCTTCACATTATAATTATCTTAAGTTTTTGTTACGTGCTGAGGAGCATGAAATTACTCCTCAACTGTAAACCTGGGGACATTCGGACCCCTTGAGGCGGCAGCAGTGCTTTGGGGAAGGTGTGTGGGCTCGACATAGGCAGTGCTAGTCCTGTCATCTTGGTGATAGATCCAGGCTGTCATGGCTTGTGTGACAAGGTAGACAAATAGCAGCTTCTGCATTTGTGGCATTAGAAACGCCAGAGGTTTCACTGCCTTCCTGCCGGGGAGGGCAGCCAGGAGAAGTGGCGCCAAGCTGGCCTTTTCCACAGCCGTGAGGGTTTTCCTGAAGGGGTCAGGACTTTATGAAGGTAAACTTAAATGTCATTTGGAAAAGTACTTTGTGGTTACAGATGTGTACGTACCTGCACCTGCGTGCACACCATTTATGCGTGTACATCATTAACAGAGCAAAGTGTGAGCACCTGTTAGGAGCTGTGCTGGGAGCTGAGAGGACAAAGCAGGACAGAAGGGGTCCAGACACAAGGTGCATGCCGGTGAGCACCCCCCAGCTCCCCCCACCCATGACCACTAGCGGAGGTAGATTCTGGAAGCGCAGGCTTTGGGGCGGGGCAGGGGGGCGTGAGTGGCGGGCGACAGGTGCTTCCTTCCTGCCCCGAGTGGTGACTGCTGCTTGTTGCTGGGGGTACGGCTGTGGCTGTGTGCACAGGAAAAGAGTGACACACGGAAAACATGATCGCAGATGTTTATGGCTGTTATGAGGGAGAGAGACACGACCTTCCGAGAATACCGTATGTGTTAATCATAAGTGCTCAGCTTGGCGTCTCGGGAGGCTGCCTGGACCATCAGCTGCCCGGTTGTACCCTGGCTCTGTGACCCCAGAGTCTGGGGCCTGGATGCTCTCAGGTGACTCTGTGCGACGGTGAGCAGGTACCAACTTCTTTGTGTGACTCACCTGTAAGGTCGGGAGAAAAATAGGGAGGATACTCATATCTCTAGAATAATGACTATCATTTAATTCTTTTTTTTGAGGGGGATTAATAAGAAAAGATCCAGGTGGGATAGAATTGATTACAAACAGGAGACAGTGTGTGCGTGCATGTGTGTGTGTATGTTATAGCACATTTGGAAAAATCATTTGCTCTTATTAGTTATCTATATTATACACATTAGTGTATATAAGTCATTCCCAATCTCCCAATTCATCCCAACACCACCACCACCCTGCCCCCGCTTTCCCTCCTTGGTGTCCGTATGTTTGTTCTCTATATTTGTGTCTCTATTTCTGCCTTGCAAACCGGTTCATCTGTACCATGTTTCTAGAGTCCACAAATATGCGTTAATATACAATATTTGTTTTCCTCTTTCTGACTTACTTCACTCAGTATGACAGTCTCTGGGTCCATCCACATCTCTACAAATAACTCAGTTTCGTTTCTTTTTATGGCTGAGTAATATTCCACTGCGTATATGTACCACATCTTCTGTATCCATTTGTCTGTCGATGGACACTTAGGTTGCTTCCATGACCTGGCTGTTATAAATAGTGCTGCAATGAACATTGGCGTGCATGTGTCTTTTTGAATTATGGTTTTCTCTGGGTATATGCCCAGTAGTGGGATTGCTGGGTCATATGGTAATTCTATTTTTAGTTTTTTAAGGAAACTCCATACTGTTCTCCATAGTGGCTGTATCAATTTACATTCCCACCAACACTGCAAGAGGGTTCCCTTTTCTCCACACCCTCTCCAACATTTACTGTTTGTAGATTTTTTGATGATGGTCATTCTGAACAGTGTGAGGTGATACCTCATTGTAGTTTTGATTTGCATTTCTTTAATAATTAATGATGTTGAGCAGCTTTTCATGTGCCTCTTGGCCATCTGTATGTGTTCTTTGGAGAGATGTCTATTTAGGTCTTCTGCCCATTTTTTGATTGGGTTTTTTTTTTTTTTTAATATTGAGCTGCATTAGCTGTTTATATATTTTAGAGATTAATCCTTTGTCCATTGATTCATTTGCAAATATTTTCTCCCATTCTGAGAGTTGTCTTTTCATCTTGTATATAGTTTCCTTTGCTGTGCAAAAGCTTTTAAGTTTCATTAGGTCCCATTTGTTTATTTTTGTTTCTATTTCATTTCTCTAGGAGGTGGGTCAAAAAAGATCTTGCTGTGATTTATGTCAAAGAGTGTTCTTCCTATGTTTTCCTCTAAGAGTTTTATAGTGTCTGGTCTTACTTTTAGGTCTTTAATCCATTTGGAGTTTATTTTTGTGTATGGTGCTAGGGAGTGTTCTAATTTCATTCTTTTACATGTAGCTGTCCAGTTTTTCCAGCACCACTTATTGAAGAGACTGTCTTTTCTCCATTGTATATCCTTGCCTCCTTTGTCATAGATTAGTTGACCATAGGTGTGTGGGTTTACCTCTGGGCTTTCTATCCTGTTCCACTGATCTATATTTCTTTTTTGGGCCAGTACCATATTGTGTTGATTACTGTAGCTTTGTAGTATAGTCTGAAGTCAGGGAGTCTGATTCCTCCAGCTCCGTTTTTTTCCCTCAAGATTGCTTTGGCTATCCGGGGTCTTTTGTGTCTCCATACACATTTTAAGATTTTTTGTTGTAGTTCTGTAAAAAATGCCATTGGTAATTTGATAGGGATTGCATTGAATCTGCAGATTGCTTTGGGTAGTATAGTCATTTTCACAATATTGATTCTTCCAATCCAAGAACATGGTATATCTCTCCATCTGTTTGTGTCATCCTTGATTTCTTTCATCAGTGTCTTAAAGTTTTCTGAGTAGAGGTCTTTTATCTCCTTAGGTAGGTTTATTCTTAGGTATTTTATTCTTTTTGTTGCAATGGTGAATGGGATCATTTCCTTAATTTATCTTTCTGATCTTTCATTGTTACTGCATAGGAATGCAAGAGATTTCTGTGCATTAATTTTGTATCCTGCAACTTTACCAAATTCATTGATTAGCTCTAGTAGTTTTCTGGTGGCATCTTTAGGATTCTCTATGTATAGTATCATGTTATCTGCAAACAGTGACAGTTTTACTTCTTCTTTTCAGTTTCTATTCCTTTTATTTCTTTTTCTTCTTCCAAAGAAGAAGCACTACCTGACAGCACTATTTACATAGTTTTTTGCAAAACTATGTTGAATAGGAGTGGCAAGAGTGGACATCCTTGTCTTGTTCCTGATCTTAGAGGAAATGGTTTCAGTTTTTCACCACTGAGAATGATGTTTGCTGTGGGTTTGTCGTGTATGGCCTTTATTATGTTGAGGTAGGTTCCCTCTATGCCCACTTTCTGGAGGATTTTTATCATAAATGGGTTTTGAATTCTGTCAAAAGCTTTTTCTGCATCTATTGAGACGATCATATGGTTTTTATTCTCCAATTTGTTAGTATGGTTTATCACACTGAATAATATGCATATATTGAAGAATTCTTGCATTCCTGGGATAAATCCCACTTTATCATGGTGTATGATCCTTTTAATGTGTTGTTGGATTCTGTTTGCTAGTATTTTGTTGAGGATTTTTGCATCTATATTCATCAGTGATATTGGTCTGTAATTTTCTTTTTTTGTAGTATCTTTGTCTGGTTTTGGTATCAGGGTGATGGTGGTCTCATGGAATGAGTTTGGGAGTGTTCCTTCCTCTGCAATTTTTTGGAAGAGTTTGAGAAGGATGGGTGTTAGCTGGTCTCTAAATGTTTGATAGAATTCACCTGTGAAGACATCTGGTCCTGGACTTTTGTTTTTAATCACAGTTTCAGTTTCATTACTTGTGATTGGTCTGTTCATATTTTCTATTTCTTCCTGGTTCAGTCTTGGAAAGTTACACCTTTCTAAGAATTTGTCCATTTCTTCCAGGTTGTCCATTTTACTGGCATAGAGTTGCTTGTAGTAGTCTCTTATGATCCTTTGTATTTCTGCAGTGTCTGTTGTAACTTCTCCTTTTTTATTTCTAATTCAATTAATTTGAGTTCTCTCCGTCTTTTTCTTGGTGAGTCTGGCTAAAGGTTTATCAATTTTGTTTATCTTCTCAAAGAACCAGCTTTTAGTTTCACTGATATTTGCTCTTGTTTTGTTTCTATTTCATTTATTTCTGCTCTGATCTTTATGTTTTCTTTCCTCCTACTAACTTTGGGTTTTGTTTGTTCTTCTTTCTCTAGTTCCTTTAGGTGTAAGGTTAGATTGTTTATTTGAGATTTTTCTTGTTTCTTGAGGTAGGATTGCATTACTATAAACTTCCCTCTTAGAACTGCTTTTGCTGCATCCCATAGGTTTTGGATCATCATGTTTTCATTGTCATTTGTCTCTAGGTATTTTTTGATTTCCTCTTTGATTTCTTCAGTGATCTCTTGGTTATTTAGTAATGTACTGTTTAGCCTCCATGTGATTGTGTTGTTTATGTTTTTTTCCTGTAATTGATTTCTAATCTCCTAATGTTGTGTTTGGAAAAGCCACTTGATATGATTTCAGTTTTCTTAAATTTACCAAGGCTAGATTTGTGACCCAAGATATGATCTATCCTG
Organism: Balaenoptera physalus; assembly: GCF_965194825.1. Classification (NCBI taxonomy): domain Eukaryota; kingdom Metazoa; phylum Chordata; class Mammalia; order Artiodactyla; family Balaenopteridae; genus Balaenoptera; species Balaenoptera physalus. The sequence goes on along the minus strand of NW_028124944.1, from coordinate 102,244 downwards.
GAGAATGTTCCATGTGCACTTGAGAAGAAAGTGTAATCTGCTCTTTTCAGATGAAATATCCTATAAATATCAATTAAATATATCTGGTCTCTTGTGTCATTTAAAGCTTGTGTTTCCTTATTAATTTTCTGGCTGGATGATCTGTCCATTGGTGTAATTGAGGTGTTAAAGTCCCCCACTCTTATTGTGTTACTGTCGATTTCCTCTTTTAGAGCTGTTAGCATTTACCTTATGTATTGAGGTGCTCCTATGTTGCGTGCATATATATTTATAATTGTTATATCCTCTTCTTGGATTGATCCCTTGATCATTATGTAGTGTCCTTCTTTGTCTCTTGTAACATTCTTTATTTTAAAGTCTATTTTATGTGATATGAGTATTGCTACTCCAGCTTTCTTTTGATTTCCATTTTCATGGAATATCTTTTTCCATCCCCTCACTTTCAGTCTGTATGTGTCCCTAGGTCTGAAGTGGGTCTCTTGTAGACAGCATATACGTGGGTCTTGTTTTTGTATCCATTTAGCGAGACTGTGTCTTTTGGTTGGAGCATTTAATCCGTTCACATTTAAGGTAGTTTTCGATATGTTTGTTCCTATTACCATTTTCTTAATTGTTTGGGGTTTGTTTTTGTAGGTCCTTTTCTTCTCTTGTGTTTCCCACTTAACGAAGTTCCTTTAGCATTTGTTGCAGAGCTGGTTTGGTGGTGCTGAATTCTCTTAGCTTTTGCTTGTCTGTAAAGCTTTTGCTTTCTTCATCAAATCTGAATGAGGTCCTTGCTAGGTAGAGTAATCTTAGTTACAAGTTCTTCTCCTTCATCACTTTAAATATATCGTCCCACTCCTTCTGGCTTGTAGAGTTTCTGCTGAGAAATCAGCTGTTAACCTTATGGGAGTTCCCTTGTATGTTATTTGTCGTTTGTCCCTTGTTGCTTTTAATAATTTTTCTTTGTCTTTAATTTTTGTCAGTTTGATTACTATGTGTCTTGGCGTGTTTCTCCTTGGGTTTATCCTGCCTGAGACTCTCTGTGCTTCCTGGACTTGGGTGGCTGTTTCCTTTCCCATGTTAGGGAAATTTTTGACTATAATCTCTTCCAATATTTTCTCGGGTCCTTTCTCTCTCTCTTCTCCTTCTGGGACCCCTATAATGTGAATGTTGTTGCGTTTCATGTTGTCCCAGAGGTCTCTTAGGCTGTCTTCATTTCTTTTCATTCTTTTTTCTTTAGTCTGTTCCACAGCAGTGAATTCCACCATTCTGTCTTCCAGGTCACTTATCCGTTCTTCTGCCTCAGTTATTCTGCTATTGATTCCTTCTAGTGTAGTTTTCATTTCAGTTATTGTATTGGTCATCTCTGTTTGTTTGTTCTTTAATTCTTCTAGGTCTTTGTGAATCATTTCTTGCATCTTCTCAATCTTTGCCTCCATTCTTATTCCGAGGTCCTGGATCATCTTCACTATCATTATTCTGAATTCTTTCTCTGGAAGGTTGCCTATCTCCATTTCATTTAGTTGTTTTTCTGGGGTTTTTTCTTGTTCCTTCATCTGGTACCTAGCCCTCTGCCTTTTCATCTTGTCTATCTTTCTCTAACTGTGTTTCTTGGTCCACAGGCTGCAGGATTGTAGTTTTTCTTGCTTCTGCTGTCTGCCCTCTGGTGGTTGAGGCTATCTAAGAGGCTTGATGGGAGGCTCTGGTGGTGGGTAGAGCTCTCATTTACCAGTTTTCTTTTACATAGGATGCCTCATTTACTAAAACCATAGATTCCAAGTTGCTCCATGAAAAATGTGATATTCTTAGCCGTCAACATTAGGGAATTTCCCCAATCACATTTTTAAATTGATTTAATGTGTTATTTTTTTTTTTTTTTAAATGAAACAAATAACTTTTATTCCACATTGCTCTTTAGAGAAAAACAATACTAATTCCACAATATATATCACTAATATAATAGATCATTTTAACTATTGAATACACTCATTCATAGTCACATTTATATCATTTCCTTTTTTTTTTTTTCACACACACACACACACACACACTGTATTTTATTTTTACAAGAGATAAATAGACTGACACCAAGCATTGTACATGGATGACCACAACAAAAGCAACAATGATTGCCATTACCAAACATGAAACACACTCATACTATGTCATAATATTGACATTCAGTCCAGTAATCCTCCACTGTAACAGCTCCTTTACTTTGCAGTGAAAATTGATTTGTATATTCTTTGCCTCTGAGTCCTTGTGGGATTTTTTTTTTTTTTTTTAATTCAGACAGAAAGTCACAAAAATTATACTCATCCTCATCAGTTCACTCAGTCCCATGTAATTAATTGTTTTTTTTCATCTTGATCTTTTGTTAGCACTTTTATGAGTTCATAAGTTTTTCATCAGAGTTCTGAAAATGCTTATTCATTCAGTTCAGCAGTACAGTCAGTTACCAGAAACCTGTACATGTCAGAGTCTTTTCCATGAATTTCTTGAAGATGAAACCCTTTTATAGGAACATATTTGCAAAATCATCAGAGTACACCCAGAACTGTCTGTAAATGACAAAAGCCTTAAAAATGACCACGGTAAAAGATTTGATGAAAGTTCATAATAATGCAGTTGACAAGAAAATTAGTTATTTCTGAGATATACATTTTAAAGTAATAACTAGGATTATTACATATAACATTATACCAGAACATATAAGATTTTTAGAAATTTCATGTAATGTCTGAAACATTTATATTAACATATTTCCATACATATTTCCATACAAATATAAGATTTTTAGAAATTTCATGTAATGTCTGAAACATTTATATTAACATATTTCCATACATATTTCCATACAAATACAAATATAAGATTTTTAGAAATTTCATGTAATGTCTGAAACATTTATATTAACATATTTCCATACAAATAACCCAATGAAAGTTTAGTATTAGTTGTTTTGTTTGCTTTTTTATACTGCAGGTTCTTATTAGGCATCAATTTTATACACATCAGTGTATACATGTCAATCCCAATCGCCCAATTCAGCACACCACCATCCCCACCTCACCACAGTTTTCCCCCCTTGGTGTCCATATGTCCATTCTCTACATCTGTGTCTCAACTTCTGCCCTGCAAACTGGCTCATCTGTACCATTTTTCTAGGTTCCACATACATGCATTAATATATGATATTTGTTTTTCTCTTTCTGACTTACTTCACTCTGTATGACAGTCTCTAGCTCCATCCACGTCTCAACAAATGACTCAATTTCGTTCCTTTTTATGGCTGAGTAATATTCCATTGTATATATGTACCACAACTTTATCCATTCGTCTGTTGATGGGCATTTAGGTTGCTTCCATGACCTGGCTATTGTAAATAGTGCTGCAATGAACATTCGGGTGCATGTGTCTTTTTGAATTATGGTTTTCTCTGGGTATATGCCCAGTAGTGGGATTGCTGGGTCATATGGTAATTCTATTTTTAGTTCTTTAAGGAACCTCCATATTGTTCTCCATAGTGGCTGTATCAATTTACATTCCCACCAACAGTGCAAGAGGGTTCCCTTTTCTCCACACCCTCTCCAGCATTTGTTGTTTGTAGATTTTCTGATGATGCCCATTCTAACAGGAGTGAGGTGATACCTCATTGTAGTTTTGATTTGCATTTCTCTAATAATTAGTGATGTTGAGCATCTTTTCATGTGCTTCGTGGCCGTCTGTATGTCTTCTTTGGAGAAATGTCTATTTAGGTCTTCTGCCCATTTTTGGATTGGGGTGATTGTTTCTTTGATATTGAGCTGAATGAGCTGTTTATATATTTTGGAGATTAATCCTTTGTCCGTTGATTCATTTGCAAATATTTTCTCCCATTCTGAGGGTTGTCTTTTCGTCTTGTTTATGGTTTCCTTTGCTGTGCAAAAGCTTTGAAGTTTCATTAGGTCCCACTTGTTTATTTTTGTTTTTAATTCCATTACTCTAGGAGGTGGATCAAAAAAGATCTTGCTGTGATTTATGTCAAAGAGTGTTCTTCCTATGTTTTCCTCTAAGAGTTTTATAGTGTCCAGTCTTATATTTAGGTCTCTAATCCATTTTGAGTTTATTTTTGTGTATGGTGTTAGGGAGTATTCTAATTTCATTCTTTTACATGTAGCTGTCCAGTTTTCCCAACACCACTTATTGAAGAGACTGTCTTTTCTCCATTGTATATCTTTGCCTCCTTTGTCATAGATTAGTTGACCATAGGTGCGTGGGTTAATCTCTGGGCTTTCTATCTTGTTCCATTGATCTATGTTTCTGTTTTTGTGCCAGTACCATATTGTCTTGATTACTGTAGCTTTGTAGTATAGTCTGAAGTCAGGGAGTCTGATTCCTCCAGCTCCATTTTTTTCCCCTCAAGACTGCTTTGGCTATTCGGGGTCTTTTGTGTCTCCATACAAATTTTAAGATGATTTGTTCTAGCTCCGTAAAAAAGGCCATTGGTAATTTGATAGGGATTGCATTGAATCTGTAGATTGCTTTGGGTAGTATACTCATTTTCACAATGTTGATTCTTCCAATCCAAGAACATGGTATATCTCTCCATCTGTTGGTATCATCTTTAATTTCTTTCATCAGTGTCTTATAGTTTTCTGCATACAGGTCTTTTGTCTCCCTAGGTAGGTTTATTCCTAGGTATTTTATTCTTTTTGTTGCAATGGTAAATGGGAGTGCTTCCATAATTTCTCTTTCAGATTTTTCATCATTAGTGTATAGGAATGCAAGAGATTTCTGTGCATTAATTTTGTATCCTGCAACTTTACCATATTCATTAATTAGTTCTAGCAGTTTTCTGGTGGCAGTTTTAGGATTCTCTATGTATAGTATCATGTCATCCGCAAACAGTGACAGTTTTACTTCCTCTTTTCCAATTTGTATTCCTTTTATTTCTTTTTCTTCTCTGATTGCCGTGGCTAGGACTTCCAGAACTATGTTGAATAATAGTGGTGAGAGTGGACATCCTTGTCTCGTTCCTGATCTTAGAGGAAATGCTTTCAGTTTTTCACCATTGAGAATGATGTTTGCTGTGGGTTTGTCATATATGGCCTTTATTATGTTGAGGTAGGTTCCCTCTATGCCCACTTTCTGGAGAGTTTTTATCAGAAATGGGTGTTGAATTTTGTCAAAAGCTTTTTCTGCATCTATTGAGATGATCATATGGTTTTTATTCTTCAATTTGTTAATATGGTGTATCACATTGATTGATTTGCGTATATTGAAGAATCCTTGCATCCCCGGGATAAATCCCACTTGATCGTGGTGTATGATCCTTTTAATGTGTTGTTGGAATCTGTTTGCTAGTATTTTGTTGAGGATTTTTGCATCTATATTCATCAGTGATATTGGCCTCTAATTTTCTTTTTTTTGTAGTGTCTTTGTCTGGTTTTGGTATCAGGGTGATGGTGGCCTCATAGAATGAGTTTGGGAGTGTTCCTTCCTCTGCAATTTTTTGGAAGAGTTTGAGAAGGATGGGTGTTAGCTCTTCTCTAAATGTTTGATAGAATTCACCTGTGAAGCCATCTGGTCCTGGACTTTTGTTTGTTGGAAGATTTTTAATCACAGTTTCAATTTCATTACTTGTGATTGGTCTGTTCATATTTTCTGTTTCTTCCTGATTCAGTCTTGGAAGGTTATACCTTTCTAAGAATTTGTCCATTTCCTCCAGGTTGTCCATTTTATTGGCATAAAGTTGCTTATAGTAGTCTCTTAGGATGTTTTGTATTTCTGCGGTGTCTGTTGTAACTTCTCCTTTTTCATTTCTGATTTTATTGATTTGAGTCCTCTCCCTCTTTTTCTTGATGAGTCTGGCTAATGGCTTATCAATTTTGTTTATCTTCTCAAAGAACCAGCTTTTAGTTTTATTGATCTTTGCTATTGTTTTCTTTGTTTCTATTTCATTTATTTCTGCTCTGATCTTTATGATTTCTTTCCTTCTGCTAACTTTGGGTTTTGTTTGTTCTTCTTTCTCTAGTTTCTTTAGGTGTAAGGTTAGATTGTTTACTTGAGATTTTTCTTGTTTCTTTAGGTAGGCTTGTATAGCTATAAACTTCCCTCTTAGAACCGCTTTTGCTGCATCCCATAGGTTTTGGGTCGTCGTGTTTTCATTGTCATTTGTCTCTAGGTATTTTTTTATTTCCTCTTTGATTTCTTCAGTGATCTCTTGGTTATTTAGTAACGTATTGTTTAGCCTCCATGTGTTTGTCTTTTTTACGTTTTTTTCCCTGTAATTCATTTCTAATCTCATAGCGTTGTGGTCAGAAAAGATGCTTGGTATGATTTCAATTTTCTTAAATTTACTGAGGCTTGATTTGTGACCCAAGATGTGATCTATCCTGGAGAATGTTCCGTGCGCACTTGAGAAGAACGTGTAATCTGCTGTTTTTGGATGGAATGTCCTATATATATCAATTAAATCTATCTGGTCTATTGTGTCATTTAAAGCTTCTGTTTCCTTATTTATTTTCATTTTGGATGATCTGTCCATTGGTGTAAGTGAAGTGTTAAAGTCCCCCACTATTATTGTGTTACTGTCGATTTCCTCTTTTAGAGCTGTTAGTAGTTGCCTTATGTATTGAGGTGCTCCTATGTTGGGTGCATATATATTTATAATTGTTATATCTTCTTCTTGGATTGATCCCTGGATCATTATGTAGTGTCCTTCCTTGTCTCTTGTAACATTCTTTATTTTAAAGTCTATTTTATCTGATATGAGTATAGCTACTCCAGCTTTCTTTTGATTTCCATTTGCATGGAATATCTTTTTCCATCCCCTCACTTTCAGTCTGTATGTGTCCCTAGGTCTAAAGTGGGTCTCTTGTAGACAGCATATATATGGGTCTTGTTTTTGTATCCATTCAGCCAGTCTATGTCTTTTGGTTGGGGCGTTTAATCCATTCACGTTTAAGGTAATTATCGATATGTATGTTCCTATGACCATTTTCTTAATTGTTTTGGGTTTGTTTTTGTAGGTCCTTTTCTTCTCTTGTGTTTCCCACTTAGAGAAGTTCCTTTAGCATTTGTTGTAGAGCTGGTTTGGTGGTGCTGAATTCTCTTAGCTTTTGCTTGTCTGTAAAGCTTTTGATTTCTCCATCAAATCTAAATGTGATCCTTGCCGGGTAGAGTAATCTTGGTTGTAGGTTCTTCCCTTTCATCACATTAAGTATATCATGCCACTCCCTTCTGGCTTGCAGAGTTTCTGCTGAGAAATCAGCTGTTAACCTTATGGGAGTTCCCTTGTATGTTATTTGTCGTTTTTCCCTTGCTGCTTTCAATAATTTTTCTTTGTCTTTAATTTTTGCCACTTTGATTACTATGTGTCTCGGCGTGTTTCTCCTTGGGTTTATTCTGTATGGGACTCTCTGCGCTTCCTGGACTTGGGTGGCTATTTCCTTTCTCATGTTAGGGAAGTTTTCGACTATAATCTCTTCAAATATTTTCTCTGGTCCTTTCTCTCTCTCTTCTCCTTCTGGGACCCTTATAATGCGAATGTTGTTGCGTTTAATGTTGTCCCAGAGGTCTCTTAGGCTGTCTTCATTTCTTTTCATTCTTTTTTCTTTAGTCTGTTCCGCAGCAGTGAATTCCACCATTCTGTCTTCCAGGTCACTTATCCTTTCTTCTGCCTCAGTTATTCTGCTATTGATTCCTTCTAGTGTAGTTTTCATTTCAGTTATTGTATTGGTCATCTCTGTTTGTTTGTTCTTTAATTCTTCTAGGTCTTTGTGAATCATTTCTTGCATCTTCTCAATCTTTGCCTCCATTCTTATTCCGAGGTCCTGGATCATCTTCACTATCATTATTCTGAATTCTTTTTCTGGAAGGTTGCCTATCTCCACTTCATTTAGTTGTTTTTCTGGGTTTTTTTCTTGTTCCTTCATCTGGTACATAGCCCTCTGCCTTTTCATCTTCTCTATCTTTCTGTAACTGTGGTTTTTGGTCCACAGGCTGCAGGATTGTAGTTTTTCTTGCTTCTGTTGTCTGCCCTCTGGTGGTTGAGGCTATCTAAGAGGCTTGATGGGAGGCTCTGGTGGTGGGTAGAGCTGACTGTTGCTGTGGCGGTCAGAGCTCAGTAAAACCTTAATCCACTTGACTGTTGATGGGTGGGGCTGGGTTCCCTCCCTGTTGGTTGTTTTGCCTGAGGCAACCCAACACTGGAGCCTACCCGTGCTGTTTGGTGGGGTTAATGGCAGACTCTGGGAGGGCTCACACCAAGGAGAACTTCCCAGAACCTCGGCTGCCAGTGTCCTTATCCCCACGGTGAAACAGAGCCACCACTCGCCTCTGCAGGAGACCCCCCAACACCAGCAGGTAGGTCTGGTTCAGTCTCCCCCAGGGTCACTGCTCCTTCCCCTGGGTCCCGATGCACACATTACTTTGTATGTGCCCTCCAAGAGTGGGGTCTCTGTTTCCCCCAGTCCTGTCAAAGTCCTGCAATCAATTCCCACTAGGCTTCAAAGTCTGATTCTCTAGGAATTCCTCCTCCCGTAGCCGGACCCCCAGGTTGGGAAGCCTGACGTGGGGCTCAGAACCTTCACTCCAGTGGGTGGACTTGTGTGGTATAAGTGTTCACCAGCCTGTGAGTCACCCACCCAGCAGTTATGGGATTTGATTTTACTCTGATTGCACCCCTCCTACCGTCTCACTGTGGCTTCTCCTCTGTCCTTGGATGTGGGGTATCCTCCTTGGTGAAGTCCAGGGTCTTCCTGTCAATGATTGTCCAGCAGCAAGTTGTGATTCTGGTGCTCTCGCAAGAGGGAGTGAGAGCACGTCCTTCTACTCCGCCATCTTGGTTAATCTAATGTGTTATTTTTGAAAACATAAGTTGGGATATCACAAAATGGACTTAGCCTGCAGAGGCTTACTTTCAACCAGAGAGCTCCATTTCCATGTTCCGCTTAACAGAACCCAAAATGATCTTCCTTCCCAAACCTCTTCCTTTTCCTGCACTATCTAAGAAAAAGTAACCACACTCTACATAGTTCCCTAAGCCAGAACCCTAGCAGCCATTTTTGCTTCTCTTTTCCCCTTCCCGCTCCATATCTAGTCACTGAGCACTTCTATTCTACCTCCCAGATGACCTCAGATCCTTTCCCTCCACTCCAATCTCTGCCACTGCCTTTAGTTTGAGCCCTCACTCCTCTCTTAGATGAATATAAAGTCTCTTAATGGGTTTTGTTGCTTCCATCAGTCCTACTTATTCTCAAGCGTGACCTCACTACAAACCACCTGATAGTGACTCCTTAACTTCACAACATTCAATGGCTCTCATGTTTCTGGGAAGAAAACCAAGCTCTTTACCCCAGCATCTACTTGGGGTTAATAGATCTAGGTTTGAATTTCAGGTTTAAGTACTTTGCAGCAGTGTGACCTCAGACTGTTGGGCTTTCTAAGCCTTTGTTTTCTCACCGTGCCTGAGGTCACTGAGGGCAGGACTATTTTTCACACACGGGTGCCTGGCATGTAGGAGGGACTAATCAATGTTGAATGAAGGGAAAGTATTTTAAAATCCACATCAAAAAATTGTTCCTCCTTAAAAAAAGAAAATCCTGATACACTATGCCACTTCCAACCAAATTTGACTTCGATCTTTATTTTCTGATGATCACAATAAGGTGCCTTTGGGGATCCACACAATCAGGGATCAAATCCTGGCCACACCCCTGAGCAATCATGTGACCTTGGGAACGTGACTTAGCGTCTGTAAAATCTGTAAAATGAAGGTTTCTGAGGATTTTGTTCCCGAGGGTTAAATGAGTACCTCACTTGGAACGGGGGCGGGCGCATAGTGTTTGCCAAATGTTAACTATCGTTATCATCTTCATCAAATCAAGACCGTGGTACTTCACTTTGTGACTCTCAAGTTTGTATGAGAAAATCGTGCTTTATGCGTTGTTGTTGGCTAAAGTAGGGAAACCTGGAAACTCCTGCCGTGGAAGAGAGCAACAGGCGAGAAAAGCGAGTTGCTGAATCCCAGCGCCTCAGAGGTGGGAGGGGGGAGTTTGGTCCCTAATTTGCTGATGAGGAAGTGGAGGGGTGACGTGTCCTCGAGTCTCATTCAAGACACAGCCACAGCTCTTTATTGAGAGTAGGACCAGGGCCCCGGGGGTTGCTATGGTTAAACTGTAGGCGGAAACTAACACTCTTTGGAAGGCAAGACAGGAGGAGCATTCAGTTATAAAAAACGGTCAAAAATTGGGGTGAAACTAAGTTCGTTGAGCAATACATCAAATGAGTCAACTGTGGACCCAGTGAAAGCGAGTTGCTAACTGAACTGGCATTTTACGAACAGGGGCTTTCTACAGAGCCCACTGACTCAGGACGGCTTCGATTAACAAACTCCCGCGGCGCTTCCCGCAGGACCGGAAAGCTCGGAGCGCGAGAGATGAATGGAAACCAGAGTCTGGGGCGCACCGCTCGGGGGGCGGGGCAGCCGCGGGCGGGGGCGGGGCATTGTGAGTCACATGCCTGCGCTCTGAGGAGGGCGCGTGGAGGGAACTCTGGTCGTGATTGGTCCGTCGTAACCAGGTAACCGAAGGACACATTCCGGTAGGCAAGGGCCGGCCGGGCTAGCTACTTTCAGTCGGGAGGTGGCAGCGGAAGGAGGAGGAGCTCCGGCTGCGCTCTCTCCCTCAGTGGCTGCGCGTCTCAGCGCTTGTCTGGTTCCCAGCCCTTTTAAATAAGCGGGTCTGGTCACCGCCCTCACAGACTAGTTGGTTCCGGGGAGGCAGCGGCGGGGGTGCGGCCGGGGCCGGACCCCTGCCCGGGGCCCAGCGGCTGGGCAGGGGTGCGGCCGGGGCCGTACCCCTGCCCGGGGCCCCGGCGGCTGGGCGGACAGGAGAGCGGCGGGCGAAGTCGCGTCTGCATGTGCGGCACAGCCCCGGCATAGCCCGGGGCTGCCAGTGCCCGCCGCGCCATTGTTGGGGGAGGGGGCGGCTTCTGTGCTCGGCAGAGTCGGGGGACGAGCGGAGGCGGCGGCGGCGAGGAGTGAAGGCGCCCCATGGGGAACTCGCTGTGTTGTTGCCTGTCCCCCAATGCCAGCCCCAAGTCGGGCCGGCGCAGGGGGTCAGCGGAGCCGGACTGCGAGTCTGAGGTCTACAAGGCGGCGGCCGGGAATGCGGTGGCAGTAGCTCCGGCGGCGGCTACCGTGGAACCCGCCGAGTTGGATTTCGCAGGTGGCGAAGGCCACCACCTGCAGCACATCAGCGACCGGGAGATGCCCGAAGGTAAGAAGCGGCGGGCGCGCCTCGCCCCTCGCGGGGTCGGCGCCGTCTGCTCTCGGGCTTACCTCTGGCCTCCGCCGCCCCCAGGGTCCCCCGGGAGGGAGACGCCGCCTAGGGCTCCTTCTTGCCCGGAGTTGGCTCTCCCAGGGCTGGGCACCGGGGACGAAGGCTGGCTCTGCTTGGCGTCCCCACCCCTTATTCTTTACCAGTCGCGTCCGGCCAGTCTCCTTCCCTCTTCCCTACCCGAATGCCCAATTCTTTCCCCCGTTCCCATTTCCCAGCCCGGCCTGAGACCCTCCAATCCGCGGCCCTTCCTGTTCGTGGTTCTATTTAACATCTCGTGGGACTTAGCAGAGACTTTCTGGTGTAGTCTCTCTTTTCTTAATGCAAACTTAAATACTCTAACTTCGGCGTATCCATCCCGTCTCCCTATCCAGATGGTACCTAAGCGAAGGAACTAGGTAAGGGCCTGATGACAGATTTCTATTCCTTAAGGTAGTTGATACTCGAGACAGTTAAGACAAACATTAGAGGATTTGTCATTTAAATTCAAAATAGAGATGGACAGAGTCAGTGTGGTGTTCTTAACTAAAATTCTTTGGATTTTAATGTTTTCAGTCGCCCTGATAGAAGCTACTTTATCCCTTCTAACTATAATTTGAACACGATAGGAAAGAAAATGGTGGGAGAGGGGCTTAAAATAACTGTGAACGGTGTGAAACGTTACTGCCACGGCTGCAGAGAATAGTTGTTGGGTTTTTTTTCTTTACCAAAGGAGACCCCATGGAGTTCTGATTACTTTTAAATTCCCACTTTGACACAAGTATGTATTCAGTTGCACAGCCTTAACCGACTTCTTTTGCACGTTGCCTGTTCTAAGGGAGGGGTGAGGTGGTTCCTGAGACTGCTGGACAGAAGTTTCAAAGGAGAAAAAACAAATTCAGATTGTAATTTGTAATATAAAGGTTTGGGAGTTAACATACCACATCCATCCTGCAGAAAAATGTCTCCATGGCTCCCTCCTCCTCCGCCCCCCCCCCCAGTAGAATACTATTTAACTTTAGGAATGTTCAGGTAAAAGTTCTGTAGACTAAGTGGCTGGGGGTGGGTGTTGTCGGGGAGGAGAGGAGAGAGAGAAGAGAGGAAATGTTTGATTTTTGCCTCTAGAATTTTGGAAAGGGATGGCTCTAGGTTAAAAAAACAAAAAATTCTGGGTAGCATAGTGGCACTTTAATAAAGACTGTTCTTTGAAGTATAAATCATTGTATCATAAAGATGTTAAAGCCCCACTGGCCCATTTGTTTCATTTAAATGCCAGAGATTATTTCATTATTTCATAGACGAAATGTCTTACAGCTCTTCTATTTAAATTTTAGTTGGGTTTATTTAATTTCTTTAAAAGTTAGAATAATGAAGCCTGTGGATTCACCCTTATGATGGACGTGGCTTTGTAAGTGGAAAGTACTCCCTTTTCAGAATCGTTAGATATTGTGAAAGAATGAACAAATTATGTGAATTAATTGTAGCTTTAAACACAAAGCATGTAAGTACTTGTGAAAACTGCTCTGCTTGTTGCTATAAGGTAAGCCTCTAAATGATTTTTAAAAACAGTTAGTAGTTGGCTAGTGTAGGATGAGAGACGAAAATTGGACCTTTATAGAATTCTTTTAAGATTTACAATGCATTTTCTTGTGTATTTCACTCGGCCCTTCCATCTACAAATAAGGCCCGTATATATTCTCCCTCTGTTGCCGATGAAGAAGCCAAGACTTAGAGATCTGAAATGACTGTGTAACACAGCTACTGAACAAAAGAGACAGACTTGGGAGGTGGTAGATATGCCAAATTCAGTTCTTGGGATGCTTAAGAAACTGTTTAGAGTGCACCTTATATTTTATTATAATTTATCCATAAGTTAGGCCTATCTCAGCATACTCCAGTTTTGATTATTGCCATTCCAGTTTATTGTACACAACTCAGAAGCAACATTTACCTCTCCATTCTCTGTCTGTACATACATTGCAATGGATATGAATAAAAGTAGAAGTCATGAAATAGCCTAAATTTATCAGTCAGGTAAACACGTTGATATAATTTAAAGAGTTTGTTCTGGTGAAATCCAATTGAAGCCGAGAATGCCCTGGACAGAGGGACATTAGGGGAAGCTGGTAAGCGGGCAGGTAAGGTACTAAGCATTTAGCATACGACTATGTATGATAAGGAAGGAGTGCTAAATCAGGAACTGGAAAAATAGAGTTCATGAGTACAGAATTTACCTTTTTATGTTTAACATGATTGTTAAAATTTCATTTCAATTTGTCTTTTTTGGGGGGGCATTCGATAAAGTGATAAGAGAAACCTCAATTTCAGCATTTGCCTATTAATTAAGTTTCCATAGAAACAAGGTCAGAACACCAAATATAAAGTACAGGCACATTGGAAGTTTGCTCTTCATGTCTTTATTTCAGACAATTTTGTATCAGTTTCCCTGGAAACTGAGAAATACCTACTCAGATATAAAACATTTTGGCTTTTCTACAGTGAAGAATTATTTGGTTACTTAGAGAAAATCGTACATAAATGATGCTCTGTCTTGTTCTTCAGAAACATTGGAGAAGAACATGATTTCTTCAAGCCATCTCAAAAAAGTAACTCCTAAGAACGTAGTATAGATTTCAGATAGACTCAAAAGAATTTTTTACTACTTTGTCTTTAACAGTATATCTAATATAACTGATGGTAGTGTCATAATAGAAAAGAAGATGCTACGGTCCTATTATCTGATTTTATTTTTATTCATCAACTTTTCATACAGCCTTTATGTTCTGACCTTAGGAGCTTTGCTAATTTTCTGGTGAAAGGTGCTCTCTCAAGTGACCCCTACCTCCCATCCCCCTGAAGAGTGGGTAGGGAAGGAATTGGCAATATGATGTGGAAAAACCTCTGAGCAACAGATCTTTCCTTTTTTTGGTGACAGTATTAATGAACATTTGATGTGAAAGATTGAGAAAACACAGAAAAGTCCTTCACTCACACTCAGAATATCCAGAATTTTTATTAATATTTTGGTGTTGATTCTTCCTGAACCTTTTGTATGCATATAAACATAACATTGTGTTTATTTTACAAAGATGGGATTGTTCTTTATGTGCCACTTTGTAACTTTTTGTTATAAAGAAAAGTAACGACATGAAGCTCCTGTAACCGTGCTGACACCTAGAGAGTGCTCCAGGGTGATGTATTTCCATGCAACTGCGCATAGCTCTACAGCCTGCCTTTTACCAACTGTTTACTGGGCCATCGAATAACCTTGGAGCATAATTCATTTACCCAGCCTTTATGGTTGAGCATCTTTTATAATCCCATTATAATGCTTTATTCAGGGGACACAGATAAAAACTGATGCATTGTATTGATACTTCCCTATAGCATTCTGATTGTACACTTTGTCTTACGACTTAATTAAATTCATAGGGTGAGTCATTTTGTAGTAAAGGTATTTTAACATTAAATGTTCTTTTTCCAAATTAAAGTTACCATTGATTTTTCACTGAACATTAGATTTCCTCTTTTAGGTTTTCGTGGTTCTTGGTAACCTGTCTTGTGTCTTTGATTCTGAGTAACTAAACTACTACTCTAAGAGATCTGAAATTAACTCTGGTCCTAGGTGACAGACACATCAAAAGACAGCATTAGAAGAAATCTTAGATGATGTGGGAAAATTGGGAAAACCTTAACTGGTTTTGGGTACACTGAAACATGATTATTAGGCACCATTCCAGAGGCAGGACAAACAGTGGTTAGACAAGACAAAACCCGTATCCTAACTCAGGTCCTGACTTTCTAGAGGTGCCTGGGGGCTGACGACACAAGAATAACATCAGGTAGTGAGAACACTAAGAAAGAAAATGAAGGTAATGGGCTGGGGAGGAGGACAGTTTTACAAGGGGTGGTTAAAGACAGCTTCTCTCCTTAAGCGACCCATGAGCAGTCCTAAGAGAGCCGTGTGAGGCTGTGGGAGAAGAGGCTTCTGTGCAGTTCCTAAGAAGGGAATATGCTTGATGCGTGCCAAGGACAGAAAGATGGGTGGCTGCAGCTGAGTGAATGAATGCCAGGAGGAATATGGGGGATTAAGACCTTGTATGCCTAGTGGGCCTTGACCAAAAAATATGAATTTTAGTCTAATTGTAATGGGAAACCATTGAAGGATTATATGCAGGGGAATGATGTTAATTCTTAGAAAAAGGGAAGGGGGGTAGAGAGGGCGGAGGGAGATCAGACCAGCTACTGTGTGAGAATAGACTGTAAGGGTGGAAGGAAGCAGAGAGGGAGACCAGTTAGGAGGCTGGTGCGGTAGCTCAGGTGAGAGCCAACAGTGGCTTGAACAAAAAAGCGATATTAATAAGGGTCTAAAATAGGCTGTAGTATATAGATTGCTCTTGCATTTCATTTGATTCTCACCATGTTCTGAGTTAGGTAGTGTAGGAATTCTTCTCTTAGGTATAAATTGAGTTGTCCAAGGTTTTAAAAATGAGTATTGATAGAGAGTAGGACTGTAAATTCCAAATGCATGGCATATAGGAACAGAATTTATTGTTGACATTATGTGAGCTTCTTTGGAATACTACCTTTTTTCTCAGCCTTTTTTGTTGTTGTTGTTTTAGTGTATTAAAGTAATAAAACTTAAGAGTTAAAACAGTAACACTGCGTAATGTGAAATGAAATGAAGGTAACTTGCAACCCAGAAAGGTTCTTAAAAGTCCAAGAAACTGAGTAAAGTGCTCTTTAGAAATATATAAAGCCAGGTGTACTTACCTATGTGTCACCTCTCAGTCATGATCACTGTAACACTGATTGAGGATTAAAATAAGGCAAAACTGAGAACCAGGGTAGAGGCAGGTACAGAAGCAGTTGGAAACCAGAGCTGGGAAGTTTGGAAGCCAGGATTGTCAGAAGCTAGGAAAGCAGGATCAAGGCTTGGGTGAGCAGTAGCCTGGCAGGTGCAGGAGCCTGCTGTGTACCCGCTGGTGAGGCAGCCCAGCTCAGGGCTGGCTGGCAGGAACTCCCTGACTGCGGTGGAAAGTGTGGACGCAAAGAGATGAAATCATCAGTTTACATGGTAATTGTAAAGATTGTAATGTTTGTATTATGAGCCATAAAACTAATACACTGCACAGTATAGGGATGCTAGGGCAGTTCAGTAAATGCAGTGGTTACCGTTAAGTAAACTGGTGCTCAGCAGTTGGCCCAGAAACTGCTGACATCTCCTGTTTATTTGGAATATATTGAAATCAATATGTCGATATTAATCGCTTTCTGAAATATGCTGCTTCTGTCAGATGCTTTCTTGGTCACTTCCCTCTCCCTCTAATATTTTAACAAGGACAAATCATTTATCGACAGTTTGATAGCATAGTTTTAACACTTTTAGCCTTCAGTAATGCATTTCATTTGTTCTAAGTTGCCTATGTTTTCACACTTTTAACAACTGCAATTGAGATGGATCTTAACAACTGGTAGAATCTTAGATTGGAGGAAAAACAGTACTCAGTGTCGGTGGTGTTTTACAGGTTTCCTCTGAGGAATGTTTACATGAAGACCGAGTTTAATTTTTTTTTAATCATACTTTTTCTACATCGACCTATCATGCTGTCAAATAAGTTGCAATTTAAATTGATAATACAAAAATGATGGGTCTTAAAATACAGTTTTAATCATAACCCCTAATCATGAGCTCAAGAATATTTCTCCTGGGTAAAACATTCTTAGAGGTTTCTAAAGAAATAACTTTCGGAAGAATCCATGTAATTTCCTGAATGCACAGTAATTCCCTGAAGTCTCTAAATTACTGTGTGTGCATGTGGTGGGGAGAGGGATGAGAGGGATGGTGGGTGGTAAAGCTTTGCTTAATAGTTGGCAGTCTTACCTTTGTGATAGTGAAGAGTGTGGTAGGTTTTATCATAGTCTCCTTAGGCTCTTGGGAAGATAGTTCATGGGAAGTGCAGAAATATTGTGTGTATGTATGAGTTTACTGTCTAATGGCTCACATGTCCATTCTATAAGATAGTGATGTGGTATTTTTCATTAGCAAAAAGTGCAAGTTATATAGAAAATTGTTAGTTATATAGGCTATAAACAAAAGATTAATATTTTCTGAAAACCTCATGCAAACTGACAGCAGTAGGGCCCTGGTGTTTACAGTACATTCAAATGATAGGCCAACTCACCAAAGTGGAAATAACACTGATAACTGTGGGAAAATGGTCAAACTGTGTAATCAGAAGAAATACAAATTAGATCTACAGTGAGGTTCCTCATTCATATCAGTAGGAATTTTTTTTTTTTTTTTCAAGTATCCAAAGCAAGGGTAGGAAATCAAAATGTCATGATTGGTAGCATTATACCCTAATGTGCCCCCCACCTTCTTTAGGAAGCAATTTAGCATTGTACATGGAGCCGTGAAAGTGATCTAACCTTTTGGCTTAGTCATTCCACTTCCGAAGATCTTTGCTAAGGAGATAAAACCATTATTTTAAAAAACTATGTACATAAAGATTTTCCTCATAATATTTTAAGAATAGAACTTTGTAAGCACCAATCCCCAGCAATAGGGGATTGGCTAAGTCCAGTATAGGAATAACACTTGATGGGCCAGTGTGTATTCATTAAACAATAAATATGCAACAGTGGGGTGGAGAGCGCTTGTTAGTAACAAGAAGACATAAATTGTACACTAATTAGAGCTTTTTTTAACGTATAAGAAAAGCAACTAAAAGTAACAGTTGTGAATCATTGTGTGTTAATGATTGTGAATGGTTGTGTGTAACTTTTAAACAGAGCATCGTTTTGTCTCATGCAGATTTTTGTTCATGATATTTGATAAAGGAATGAGCAAGTGACTTTTACCTTTCCCCACCTTTAGTGTGATCATCAGTACTGCTGATTAACCAGGTCTCCTTCAGTTGCAAGTTAAAAGAACATCACAGAGTTAAGCACTACTTGACCCAGGAGTTAAATGATCTCCTCAGTTCTGCTCTCCTCTGTTGATGTCTCCTGAAAAGCCTTTCCCCTCATGATAGCAAGGGGAGTGTCCAGCAGCTCAAGACTAGCTAAGGATCCTAGAGTACAGTTCTGCCTTTCTCTTTTCTTGGCAAGCCCCAGGACAGCTGTGATTGATTGGCCGTTCCTGGATCCTGTGCCTACCTTTGAACCCCCTAGGATAGAGTAGGGAGAGTGCCAGCTTTTTTCTGGTCACTTGGGCTAAGTTTACTTTTTTTTTTTTGCATGTTGTCATTTCTTTTATCCCAGCCTTCTTGACTTTTGTATTTAGATCTGTAGTAGCACATCTTGGTTTGGCGGCTGTGTGTGTGTGTGTGTGTGTGTGTGTGTGTGTGTGTGTGTGTGTGTGTGTGTTAAAGCTTGCTTCTCTTTGATTCTGGCACTTAATTTTCCTGGACTTCCATTGAAAATTGTTAAGTTTTACCATGCCATAGACACTGATAAATAAGACAGCTACTTTGCAAACATTTCTGCTTATTTTTTAGATTCAAATGTAGTCTATTTACTTTCTTTTTGGTATAGGTAAGTAGTCATGAATTCTTTCGGAAGCTATAGGTTAGAGGCAGCTGTGAAAGTCTCTGCCTGCCATTTTGTGTACAGCTGAAATAATTTATTTTCCCATTGTCTTAATTTTTCAAATATGTAGGAGAAAAAAACTTTAAAATAATTGTATGGGTCTTTTACATAAAAATGTTGAATAGAATATTTTCTCCAAAAGCAGCTTGATAAACTTCAAATTCAGTGAAGGAATTTTCATGAAGAACAAAGCAGTTGGTTTAGCTCTGTAAATTACTAGTGCTGGCAATGACATTAAAATGGATGGCTCAGATTCCTGTTAAAACGGGAAGTCCAAAATTACTGTTCGTGCCACATTCTTTCTGGGTGGGAAAAGGGGATTCTAGGTAGATACATTTGTGAAATGCTGGGTTAGACAGAATTCACTACTAGACTAATTAGTTTTTAATATATCAATGTGTGTATTCTTTGGATTCTCTAAGAGGCAGGGATATATTTGTATTTCACTTTGACCATCAAAGCCATCTTTCAAAAACAGATCAGTTATTATGTGGTTTGGGAAATAATTGCCTTAACCATTACTCTTTATCTGAATCTTGGTCCAGTTTCTTAAAAGATTGGTTAAATGGTTTGAGATGGACTTTGCTGAGGAAGTGTCATAGGGCTTTTATGTTTGTTTGTTTGAAACAACAACCTTACTATCCTGTGTGGTAGCTTGTGCTTGTTTTGTATTTCTGCCTAAATAGAAGACGCTATCCCACCTTGGTGCAAGGTGGGCTACAGGCAGACCCACCTTTTCGTGTAGGTATGGCCAAAATTTTTTTCTAGTAGCCCTATGATCTGCTCCAGAAAGTACTCTTATTGAAGCCCCAAATTAATCATGCAGCGTGGAATGAAGAAGTGAGTTTAGCTTTGGAAATAGAGGGCAAAGTTAAAAATCACTCTCATGGAAGTGTTCCTCTAGATTAGAACATTGAACTTTTATGTAGTCCTCTTAAATCTGCCATGATGAATAGCCCCCAGATAAACCACAGCCAATGAAATGAGTTCATTTGTTGAATGGAGTTAGAATTAGCCATTTGATTGTCTGAAGAACATTTGCCAAAAGCAACTCACTTCGTTTTGGCATATTTGATATATTGAGCTGGTATCTGACAGTAGTTGGCCACAGCATAACTTGCTTCTTGAGACTGTTCCTGGAATGTGCTAGTAATATCAGCTTTAAAAGAGGGTGACTGAATTTTTAATTGATAAATAGGAGGGGAGTCACATATATGATTCATCTAAAAATGGCATAGATTATTTAGGTGCAAGTTAAAGAAGTCTAAGACATAGCCATGGTTTTTCTCCACATGTATGGAGAGTTTCTACAATTTTGCTGTTTCCCAATAGAATTTTTATATTGTGCCTTTACTAAAATTGCCTTTTTGTCATTACTAAAAGCTCTTCTCAAGACTATTAATAAGTGGTTTCAATCAATGTGTAGCTATCTTTAAAATCATGTATTTTTCTACTCAACTAAATCACCACACCTTTTTCTCTTCTTCCTATACAGACTTAGCTTTGGAACCAAACCCTTCTGACCACCCAAGGGCAAGCACCATTTTTCCGAGCAAATCTCAAACAGATGGTAAGGCAATGCTTTTTTTTCCCTGAGAAAAAGAGTGAAAACTGTTTTTGTTTTGTGTATTATAGGAGGTATTTAGAAAAACTCTTACAGTGGTTTAAATGTTTCACTTTTTTATGTATTCACTTGTCTTATTTTAATATGTTGATGATACAGTTTCCTTTAGTTGTCAGTGTTTTAGGGAGGAGAACACTTAGACTATCTGTTTATACATTTTGCCACCTCTTTATCAACATAGTCAACTGGCCACATGATTTAGATGTGGTCTATTTCTCCATGCTACTTTGTCCTTTTCCCCTTGCTCCGAAGAGCACATATGTTAAAGACAAATGATAGGGTTTAGGTCACAGTTAGGTTTTCATTTGGTCAAATCAGAAAAATCAGTTGTTATATGTGGGAATTGAGCCTTGTGATTTTGGCCCTGTTTTACACAGTGTTCAACCAGACGAGCCTATCTCACATCCAGATTTATGCTACTCAGAACTTTTAAGCTATTCAAAACTTTCTCATCCTAATGTAGTGCTGTGCCAGGGTAATAAGAGCAACATGCCATATGGGGTTTTCCAGAAGATTATCCTCAGCATGTGAAACTCATATAAATTTCCTGTGTCCTCCTTGTTTTAAGATGAGAATCAGAACCGTAGAATTTTTTGCACTCCTGCTTGCCTGCTTGTCTTCCTGAATGTTATGTTAAATCCTAGTTTATTTGCTAAAAAGCCATACGTGACCAAGTTTTTCAGTTGATTACGAGAGCAGGAATACAAGAAGTGAACATTCCATAATATTTAAAGTGATGCAGCACAATAAAAAACGGAGGTTTGGTTTTTTGTTGTTGTTGTTTTGCTTTTGGTTTTTTTCCGTTAGATCACTGGTTTTTATAAAAGGATATAACTCAGGAACAGCCAGATGGAAGAGATGCATAGGGCCAGGCATGGGGACAGGGCACAGAGCTTTGATGCCCTCTGCAAGGGTACTACATGCTCACCAACCTGGAAGCTCCTGGGGTTTCTAACTTGCATTTTTCTAGTGTGTGTACTTGAGCCACTCCTTTCTGGTTAGGATTGCTCTATTTCTCAGTTTCTTCCAGAGCCATGAGCTGCTCACATGTAGAGGGGCTCTGGAGACAGTAAAAGAAAAGCTGTCCCATGCCTGTCTCTCTCTTCAGCCTTAAGGAATCCGTGCCTGTGATGCCTGTCTGGAGTTAAAGGAGGCAATGTGAGCAAGAGTGTGGCCTAAGACCCTCTTCAGGCTTTTATTCTTCTGGCCTTTGTTGGAGCAAAACCGTTTTGTGTGCTGTAGATATGTTCATTTAGGTCAGCACACTCATTTTAAAATTTACGTTTAACATAGGTTACTTTCCAGTTGTGTATTTTTTCAGTAAGGTATTTGAGTAGGTTACCATTAAGTGGTTCAGGATGCTTCCAGAGATCCTGGTGCGTTCGGAGACGAGTGCCTGGCCAGAAACTGGTTCTTAGAGTCGTCATCTGTAGATTGTGGTAATTAAAGTAAGCTGTGTGTAAATGAAGACTGAGAAAATACTCCTGGCTAGTAGTTCAGCTATGCAGCAGGTACATTTTTTTATTAGCTAAGTTTCTCACCTGGCCTGATTTGCTTTGTCCTTTTCTTTTGTAAATGGGGAGTCTTTCATTTGTGCCTAATACAGAATATCTATTAGGTCAAAAAAGTGAAACTAAGTTTTTAGATTTTATTTATAGGACTCATCTTGCTGGGTGATTTAAATTATATATTTTGTTGGAAATTATTTTAAAAAATAGAATGGAATTCTATCTCATTGTGTTATTGGTAATCCATCAGATAATTAGTGACTACTTTTATTTTTCTATGGCATTTGTATCAGAATTCATCAGTTAATTTTTTTTATTCTTAGTGCGGGAAAAGAGGAGGAGCAACCATTTAAACCATGTAAGTAAACAGTTGAAAAGTTAAGAAATTAATAGTTTGAATTAAAAATATGTCTGCCATGATTCCTAAAAATATGATGGATCCAATACTGTTAGCATGGACCTCTTTTTTGTAGATTTTCTAAATCTCTATTTTCCTAATTATCAAATGGATTCAGGAAAGTCTTTGACTTAGTAGTGCCCATTTTTTAAGGGTTCTGACATTTACGTTAAATTTCACTAATACGGTTGTAGTATAAAGATCTGCCTTAAATTCTTTTGCCTTATTTTTTTGATCTTATTTTTTAACCAAAGTAATAAAAGTATAACAGGTAAGTTAATTTTTAGCACTGTCCATTGACTTCTTGTCATAGCAGGTGAAAGCTGAGCTTCTTCGCTCCACCATGACGTTATTTCCCTCCCTGTGTTCCCTCAACATGTATCAGTTTTTATTAAATCAGAATCAATGTTTACATTACTACGACTCTGCAAATATTGTGCATTGCTGAGCCATATAGTTCTCTGACTGTGCCTCCTCCTTGTACACCCTTCATTCTTTTTCTTAAATATTAATGAAATTGGAGCACTTCTGCACTTCTCTAGGATAACCCAATCCCCCTTTTCCTAGCCAACGTGATCTCACACAGCCAAATGCAGTAAGTAGCTCCCTGCCCGGTCTCCCTGCTTTCACATTCTTCATTTTTTCTGTGGAATTAATTTCCTGACTATATTCACTTGCCTGTTTTCTAACAGCTATTTTTTTCCCCAAATGTTTTAACATTTGTCACATGCCTATGAAAACTATTTTCCGTCTACTAAGCCACATCTGTTCCATTTTTTTCTTGGAGACACTTTGCCCCAATCTTTTGTCTTCCTACTCCCATATAGACTAGTGTTCCCCTAGGCCTGCTCTATGCCTCTTTTCCTGGGATATCTGTGTGAAGTCATCTGGGATCTCACATAACTCTGCTCTCTTATGTTGGATCCCCTATGTCCTAGATTCTGTTTCCCTCTTGTCTTGTTATACTTCCTTGTTTTACTGGAGCACATTTTCCTGGGAAAAGGGCACATGGGCAGAAAGTTTAGAGAGATCTAGCCTCTCTGAAACTCCTTCTATTTGATAAAGTATAGAATTCTCAGTTGAAACTAATTTTTGCCGTTCTAAAGACATTTCCCTCTCATCTTCTCATTTACACTGTTGCTCTTAAACCTGTTGACATTGTATGGTACATTGTACATTACCGATTTTAGTCATTTTCCCCCATCCCTTCCTTCTCGGGAACCTTTTAGTACCTTCCCTCTCCCTGGGATTTTGAAATTTCATAATTTGGTTTGGTATAGACCTTTTTGGTGTGTTTCTTTGATATTCTGTTTTTTTCTTCCAGGTTCCTATTATTCAGATGTTGGAAGTCTTAGACTTACCAGATCGCTAACTTTTTTCCCCTCCTGCTTTGCATTTTGTCTTTTTGTCCTGCTTCCTGGAGATTTCCTTGACTGTGCTCTAATCCTTCTATTGAATATATTGTTTTGTCTACCTTATTTTCAATTTATAGAGTTCTCTTATATCCTGTCATTCTTTTTTTCACTGATGCAATTTCAAGTTTTCATTTGCTCCTGAGTTTTTATCACTCCCATCAATTCCTTCTTCCCGTTTTGTTTTGTTTTTTTTTAAAGCGTCCTTATATTTTATTTTATTTATTTATTTTTTGGCTGCATTGGGTCTTGGTTTCTGCACGTGGGCTTTCTCTGGTTGCGGTGAGCTGGGCCTACTCTTTGTTGGGTGCGTGGGCTTCTCATTGCAGTGGCTTCTCTTGTTGCGGAGCACAGGCTCTAGGGCGTGCGGGCTTCAGTAGTTGCGGCTCATGGGCTCTAGAGCGCAGGCTCAGTAGTTGTGGCGCATGGGCTCAGTTGCTCTGTGGTATGTGGGATCTTTCTGGGCCAGGGCTCGAACCCGTGTCCCCTGCATTGGCAGGCGGATTCTTAACCACTGCGCCACCAGGGAAGTCCCATTCCTTCTTCCTGTTTTGATCTCTTACTTGTTGGGGGCTTCCCTCAAACGTGTGATGGTCCTTGGCTGTCTGTTAAGATCTAATTGGAAGCATCACTTGGACAACTCGTTAACTGATGGGCCTCACTGCAAGGATTTGGGGACCACGCCTCTGAACTCTGAGCCTGCCTTGGGTTCTGTAAGACAAACTGGTTTTCTTGTTCCTGTCCTAGTCAGCCTCTGTAGGTACCAAGGTTGTGCTTCCTCTGTTCTGCCATGTCAGTTACCACTCCTTTATCTAGTCTTTTCACCTTTCAAACATTAAAAATCATCTGCTGTTTATCCTGTCTTATGTATAGCTTTTTTAAAAAATGCCTTTAATTCTAATGAGATGATATCTGAAAGAAGGGGGAGAGGAAATAGATTTGTGGTCAGTCTACTCAAACTTAGATTTATTCTTTGAATATAGGTTCTGAGTTTGAAGTTTAATGCAATATAATTAACGATATTAATTCAGACAATATTTTTGATTATACCTATAATTAGAATATTATACTTTTCTACTAAGGCCTTGAGTATGAATTCTATTCAAACCACTCACCCTACCATATTGTCCATTAATGTGCAACATAGATGGAGTATTACAGACTTTTCAGTGAAAGTCATTGATTCTTAATAAACGTATCCAAAACTTGTGAAAAGGGGGAAGAAAAAAGTGAACTTCAGCTTTATTCTCTCTCTTTTTTTTTTTTTTTTCATTTATATACTTTTATTTGGGAATGTTTAAATCAATACAGAGAAAACGAAATTTCAGAGACAATGAATATCATTAGTTTGGATATCATTACTTTATTATAAAAGAAACACGGAAATTATTTACAGGATGAAAGATTTCAGAACTTCAGTGGCAGCTTCACGTGATGCCATTGGGGGAACGGGCAGCTTCACGTGATGCCATTTCAATAGTGACTTATTTTAGTCGACATATTTTCCAAGAATGTCACCATCTCTAAATAAGAAATAATCCTTGTCATCTAGAACTACTTTGGTGCCTCCATATTCTGGGAGAAGAACTTTATCTCCAACTTTCACACTAACTGGTTGAATCTCTCCACCCTTTCCTTTAGAGCCTGATCCAACAGCTACTACCATTGCTTGCAATACTTTTCCTTGCGATTTTTCTGGAAGCATAATGCCTCCTTTGGTTACAACTTCGGGTGCACTTCTTTCAACTAATACTCGGTCAAAGAGGGGAAGAAACTTTCTAAATGCCTGTCCTGCCATGACTCGGGTTGCCGCACTTCGTACTCTCGCTCTCTCCAGCTTTATTCTTTTAATGGGTTAAAATCAGAGGCAGTAGGCACAATAGGAAGAGTCATTGGGTGGGGGCAGGATTTCAACAGGTACTTGACCTTTAATGATAAGCTTTGAGGGTTGTTACTTACTAGCCTCCTAGGTATGATTATTTTCTAGTCTTCACCATTAAACCTGCAGTCTACTAAGCAACCTTTCCCCTTATAAAGATTGTAAAAGTCCATGTATTTTGTCCTTAGTGCTGAATGAAGATAAATACTCTTCTTCAGTGACCAATTGAAATAATACCTATGAACATTAAACTGTCAGTAGTGTTTTTTGCTACTTGTTTTTTTTTTTTTTTTGTATTTGCATTTTATACCCTTATGTGTGTCAGTGCAGTTTATTGAGGTTGTGAGCCAGCAATGGTAAAGCTTTAATCATAAGGGACAGTTATCTTAAATTTTCAAGCAAGATGAGAGGAAAGTAATCTGCTGGCAGCTAACATATCTAGGCTTTGCTCAGAGGCTTCAATTCTGCCATCCTTTAGTGAACACTAGATGCTGGAAAGTTTGAATAGTTTCAGGAGTAGGCCTGTGGAAGTGTTTCTTTTGTAGGATCGAGCCAGTAGACTGTAAGTTGCTGATACAACTTAAATGAGCCCCCATAGGATTATAGAGCACATCTAATTAAAAATTTTAAATGTTTTAGCAGTAATATTTCCAAAGACAAATCAATATACATTCATAATAGAAAAAAAAGTTTTTAATAGAGGAAAACAGGATAAATAGCACCCAAAGCTCTACCAACTAGTCTATATTTTGGTACATTTCCTTACTATTTTTATTCCCCTCATATATATAGATTTTTGGTCAGCATTGACTTTTATTACGTGTAGTGTATGTCATATTATACCCTAATAGTAGTGACCTTAAAAGATAACCTGCTTCGTTTAGAATCAAAGTATTTGAATGAGTGAATTTTCATTTTTCATGCTGTATCTGTTTTTTGAGATTCTAAAATTACACATTAACCAAATAGCTTAAGGACCATATCAGAGTTTTAGTTTAAAACATTTCTAGCTTGAAGGAGAAATTAGTCTTCCAAATAGTGATACTGTTTCAAATATGTTACATCTAGAACTTTTTGTTAATAAGGAATAAGTGGCTTTGCATAAAGCATCTGAAACAAGCAAAATGGTGTTTTATATATGCCATTTGGATATTTCTGATTATTGGATACTGGCAATTTTTATTTAAATGCTCTGTATTTTAAAAAGCATCAACTAGATTTTCTCCCTGCCTCACCTTTCATGTATTTGTGGAGGACATTGATGGGAGAGTGTGACAGCATGGTGAAAACTATTTTATATGAATAGGAGGAAGGAAGGCTCATCTGAATTAGTAAACAAACAAAAACCAAAACCAAAACCCAGCTTTAAAATTGTTCGTATTCTGTGGTATTAAAGAATGCTACTCTTCCTTCCAGTGGCTTTCAGTGATTGGGATTTGGTTATTGGCCTTACTTTAAGGAACAGAGTTGTCCTAACATAGTTTAGGCCATTTTAGTATTTGACTATTGCCGTGTTCATGGGCTCTTCACAAATAAATGGATACTTCTAAAGTGTTTTAAAGATAGTTCATTCTCTAGAGGGTCTCAAAAAGTTCTTTGTCACCTATCCAACACCACTGTAGATAAATTCTCACGAATTTGTACCTTTAGTAAGATTTACCTCCAGTTGTAACTGATCTTAAATAATTTCTCAAACACTTGTCGAATCCTAATTTGTCCCAGATTCTGTGCTCAGTAGCTGGAGGTAGGAGAAGAATCTTCCTAACCTGGAGAAGCTTGTTTACTTAAGAGGGTGGTACTATGCAAGCAGCTGAGACCATGGAACAGTTGGTAAATTAGATGTGTGAGTGTGCAGAAAGTGAGAAGTTTTGTGGTGTGCCTGCTGGCAAAGGGATCCTAGAGGCAGATGGGGTCAAGCTTGCTGGGACAGGAGGAAGAAAAAGGCATTGCAGGCAGAGAGCAGCATGGGTGAGGCAGGAGTGTCAAATAACACGTAGAACAGAATTAGTACAATTTTGAAATGAATGGCAAGTATTCTCTGAGGTTCTCACTTGAGTAATGTAATGGCAGTCTTACTTAAACATGAAGTGAGAAGTTAAATTCTCAGAGTTGTTTTATCCGTTTTTTTTGGATGCGAGAGAATCTTTAAGCAGTACCTTTTTGTCCTCCAGATAAGGAAATTGAGGCCCAGAGAGACTTATGGCCCCCAGCTTTTTAGTGATAGAGCAGCCCTGGCATGCCCAGCCTCTGATTGGAAAACGTTTGTTTCGTCACACTGTCTCCTGAACATTTATTATTGGTGTTCATTTACTGCAGTGAAATGCTCCTACATCGGTATTATATAAAGCATTACGTTTTATTGTAGTAAATGAATAGAAATAGGAAATCTCAGCTGCATTTCATTGCTTAAGGAAAAAACCCTGAAATCTTATTCTAAACTTTTTACATTATTATAAAGGTAATTTATAATAGGTGCTTGCCAGGTTTGATTATAGGTACTATATCAAGGCAGCATTTTATAACCCATTTCTCAAAGCTCGTCTGTGGAAGTCAGAGTATAGAGGTTTCCCATAGAGCTGCACATGATATCACACTCAGGCAGTTCATGGAGTGTAAGAAAAATCTTAATGCTTTATCGTTTGACATTTTAACCGAGGAAAAACACACACTTGATAGGTTTAACTTACTGTGACATTTTCTTCTATTTCCCTTCCCCTTCAGGTATCTCCAGGGCAGCTTACTAAAAAGTATAGCTCATGCTCAACAATATTTCTAGATGACAGCACGGTCAGCCAGCCTAATCTTAGAACCACAGTAAAATGGTGAGTACAAGTAGGTTGCCAAGGGCTGAGTGACAGACCCCCTTATCGCTAAAAGCATCCTAGCCATACATAAGTTCATTCATTTGAATTGTCCTTTTCAGTGATCAGGTTAAAAAACTGGTGTCAACTATAGATTGATTTCAAGGACCTAAATATGAATTTTCAGTTTCCATTTTAATCTTAGAGCGCATGATAGAAGGGAAAGCCAGTTAGCAAATAAGAAATCCCAGAAAAAGTATAAATCTTTATTTGACGCGTTTCTGTTGCTAAGCCATTGTTGAACACAGTGAGAAAGAGAGGTGCTTTTGATTGGCTGTTTCTAGAGACAATTATTACTGTATGAGTTGTAGTCCTCAAACAACGTGCACTACTTTGGAAGCTGCTCTTAGAAGAAGGAACAGCTTGTCCCCTGCTGGCACCAAAGCGAATCTGCATTTAAATTTAATTGGAGTTTGTCAGATTTATCCCACTGTGCTTTTTTTTTTTTCCTGCACTCTTTCTGTATGAAATTTTACTTCTCCTTCCTGTCCCCCAAAGAGGGGGAGAATATATCAAACCAGTCTTAAGAAATACACACTCAAGCTTAATTTCTTTGTAGATGAAATTTGTTCAACTGAGGTTTTAACTTAATAGACACATTTAAGTTTTGTTTATATATATATATCTCCAACACACTGTATCACTCACAGCAGAGAACAATAAAAGAGGTGAGGTTTCGGAAACATGGCTGTGGTCAGGCTTATACTTAAGGAGACACGAACAGTGTCATGATGATGGAAACTATTCTTTAATTTCTGGGAGCACCTCATAGTCCACAATTGGAGATGCACTTTCAAAACACCCTAATGATGAACCTTTCAAGCTTATTTAAGAGAAAAAAACCAAACGGGATGCAGAGCTTCTTGCCTCCTCCCTCGCGGTTGTCCACGAAACATTAACATCTCCTTAGGATATGAATGTTGATTTTCCAGAACACAGTTTGGGAAATGCTATTTGAAAATATTAATGTCCTTATCCTTAATTTTATTTGTTGTCTTAATTTTATAAGCTAATTGTATTTTTAATTGGTTTTTAATGTGCCAGCTTTTTTTTTAGCTATTTAAATTATCAGTAACTTCTACTTTAATTAAAGACAGCAAGTTCACAGTCATAATAATGTAACTTTCCTCTCTTGCTTACAATAATAGTTGCAGTCAAGTCATGTTTCAGCAAAAACTGAGCCCCATCTCTAAAGTCCTGAGTTTGGGCACTTATCACATAATCACTCAATGTTTTTCTTCAGCCAAGACACTGAATCTGTGGGTACAAAAACCACTCTACTTTGGCTAGAGTCGCAGCTTCTTTTGAATTCAAAAGAGTCTGATGTCCAGTATATAATTCAAAAGTACTTTGAAAGTAAACCTTGCTCAGGGACTTCCCTAGTGGTGTAGTGGTTTAAGAATCTGCCTGCCAACGCAGGTGACACAGGTTCGAGCCCTGGTCTGGGAAGATCCCACATGCCGCAGAGCAATTAAACCCGTGCGCCACAACTACTGAGCCTGTGCCGTAGAGCCCGCGAGCCACAACTACTGAGCCCGTGTGCAACTACTGAAGCCCACGCACCTAGAGCCCGTGCCGTGCAACAAGAGAAGCCACCACAGTGAGAAGGCCGCGCACCACGACAAAGAGCAGCCCCCGCTCTTGGCAACTAGAGAAAGCCCGCGCGCAGTAACAAAGACCCCATGCATCCCAAATTAAGTAAAATTAAATAAAATTAAAAAAAAAAAAAAAAGATTTACCTTGCTCAGACAAGAAGGTTTCATCCTTTTTTTTCCCGACCTAGTCTAATTTTTGGAAGTACAGTAAATTTTAATTTGCTCTCATGAAGTTTTAGAAATGATCATTCATCACATTCATTATTGGTGAAATAAAGGTTTACTGAGAAAATTAATAGGGCCAATTGGCTTTTAGGAATGATTTTGAAAATGTTTATCATGGGGTTAGTTTTCAGTGGGGTAGCTGTTCTCAGTGGGGTAGGTGAGCCTTATTAGAATCACTTATGCAACTTTTCAAGATATATGTTTCTGGATGCACAAAGTCCACCCGCCTGCCCCCGCCTCCAAGACACAGTGTCTGTGTGTCTGTCTGTCTGTCTGTCTCTCTCTCACCCACGCACACACACCTGTTGACAAGATGGGGAATGATGTGAAGCATGATTATATGGACAAAAGCATCCCGAGTGATTCTCCGATCTTAACCCTAACTCATTCATCCCTAAACTTTGCTGCACGCTGCAGTCATCTGGGGATCTTTAAAAACAGTCCTGATGCCCAAGTCATACCCAGTGCCGGTTAAATCAGAACATCTTGAAGCAGAAGCCAGGCAGTTTTTAAAGCTTCTCAGATGATCCCAGTGTGCAGCTGAGCTTGGGAGCCACTATTTGGTTAGAGGGCAGGAGAAAGAGAACTGCTTCTGATAATTAGTGGGACCTTAGGTAAGTCAGTTTTAAGCCTTGGTTCCCTTATCTGTAAAATGGGTGGTTTAATTAAATGTCATCTACGGTTCAGTGGTCCTTTCCATCATAAAACTTCTAATGCTGTGATTTTAAAATCAATTTGAAGATGAAACTTTGAAGCACTATAGAAGTATCCATCTTTGATGCTAACGGTGTTACAGGCCTTTATACAAGTGCTAAGATTCTATAGACCTATTCTAAAATTCAGATTTGCCTTCCCTCAATTATTTTGAGTTTCATTTTAGACACTGAGAACAAAGGGGAGCATATAACTTAACCAGAGAACCCCTTTGTTGCCTAATATACAACATCTGTGAATAACTTAGGAATATAGTAACTTAAAAAAGACTACCTAAGGACTTGTATCTATCTGTTCGTTAATACTTTATTTAAAATAATTTGGAAATACCTGTCATTAATAGGATACTGTGTAGTATTATGCTGTCTTATTAGCACTGCTTATTTCAGGATAGCTAGACCTATCATCAGTTTTGTGGCTATAAAATTTTGCTATTAAATTTTCTAATAATTATATAAAAGTGATTTGAAATCATTTTGGTATAGAGCACTTTTATTATTTACTTTTAGGGAAATAATGGAAAACGGATGGGTAGGTGGATAGCGAACTAAATCAACTGAAATGCAGGGGCTAACAAAAAAACCACACACACACACACACACCCCCACACACAAACTACTATATGGCTTAAATTTAAGCATGTGTATAGATAGATATAACTTGTACAGGACAGAAGGTTTTGTGGGTAGAAGGACAAATGACAGGGGACATATGTAATAATTTATATATTATAATAATCAACCAAAACATGCCTTCTAACAGCATATCTAGCATTTTGGGTCTCCTAATTTTGCTAAAAGCTGAAGAACCTAAAACAAGGGGGAAAGCACCCATGTGGTACTGTTCTGAATTCGAGGATTTCGGGGCCACTGGGCCTCTGGAAGGTCTTCCCTCCTTGCTAACCCCTTTTTAAAAATGTCTTCAGGCCTGATATGATAAAAATCAGTGATGACAATGTATTTTTTTTCCTCCACAGTATGACCTTAGCAATATATTACCACATCAAGAACAGGTGAGCTCTTTTGAAACCTATCTTGTTATTCCAGCTAATTAATTTACAAGGTATCAAGTTTAGTGTTAGGTAATAACTATAGATGTTACTGGCATAAGCTTTTATTATTAGAGTGCTTTTATTACAATATAGAAGTGAATCATTTATTTTTCTCTTAGGACCCTTAATTCTTAGGTTACTGAGCATCCCAAAGAGTATTTGTTTATATGGGTTATATTGATAATTTACTGTATTAGAAATTGAAATTGAGAATTTAAAAAATTAAATTCATTGTATATTAAAACAGGGTGTGCCTTAGCACTACTGAAATTTTGAGCTAGATAATGCTTTGTTGTGGGGTGTCGTCCTGTGTGTTATAGGATATATAGCAGCACCCTTGGCCTCTACTCACTAGATGCCAGTAGCACCTTCTTCCCTCCACATTACGACAACCAAAACTGTCTCCAGCCATGGCCAGAAGTCCCCTGGGGGACGAAATCACCCCTGATTGGGAACCCCAGTGTTCAACATAAATCATTTTTTTTAATGAAAAATAACTATTTTCCACAACAAAAAATATTGAGAGAAAAGTATCTCCTCAATAGAAGACAGCTGATTCTCATATCTATTCTGTCTTCAGTCATTTGTTTTGAAGAAACAATATGAAGAAGATCCAGCCGCTTGCAGATATATAGTTGGAAAAAGGTGTATTTTTAAAGCCTTCAGATAATTTGGTATATTCTTTGATACTGTACCAAAAGTCTGCATGTGCTAGTTTCTTAAATTAGTTAAAATGGAATTCTAAATCATATCAATGAACTTGTAATAA
Source organism: Balaenoptera physalus (assembly GCF_965194825.1). Classification (NCBI taxonomy): domain Eukaryota; kingdom Metazoa; phylum Chordata; class Mammalia; order Artiodactyla; family Balaenopteridae; genus Balaenoptera; species Balaenoptera physalus. The sequence continues at coordinate 69,331 of NW_028124944.1, read as the reverse complement.
ATACTATGTTAAATTAATACCCATTGATCTGTCATGCATACTGAGTAGATCTTTTTACCTGTACCTGACTTTATAATATTATACATTGGTCATTTGGAAAGTATTGGTTCACATTTCTTTAGACAGTGTCAAAAACTCACTTTTGTTAGTATCACCACCAGTCTTACCAGAAAAGTCTTTTAAGTGTTGAGAAGTTGTCAAGTTCACAATCGAAGGTAGAAGTTTTCCAAAACTCCTGATATTTTTAGCTTGATGGCTTGAATTTTATCATTGGCAACAAATAACTTTAGAGTTATTTTCCTTGAAGTGACAGGCTCACTTTGTTCATTTTTGAAAGAATGACTGTGTCAGTTGTACATTCAAATAACGATGGTGTTCGATGAAAAAAGTGTTTCAAATAAAGATGGTGTTCTATGAAAAAAATGACTTACCGCCAAGTCACAAGTGCTTTTCCTTAACACAGCCATATTTCAGTATGTAAAAGTGCTTAATGCATACTTTCCACTTATTCAGAATATTAAAAAGAAGGACCAAGGTTTAAGAACACTATTAATTTTTACTCTTTTATCAAGGATGTTCTTCAAGCAGATTTTTTAACTGCAAGTGGCAGTGAATAATTGAATGACTTCTAATTCAGTTTGGTACCACTGCCTTGATTCATGCTCAGAAACCAGCAGTTTTACCCACTTTTGCTTTTATACATCCATAGCAAATGTCACACAATGTGAAGGGCAGGTAGTGTCTTAGTATTCTTATAAAAGCAGTTTTGACCTCTTGGGCCTCCTGAAGGAGGGGATAGGGGAGAATCCCAGAGGCCTGCAGACCACATTTAGAGAACCGCTGTTCAAATGAGCGCAGTGTATTAGTGTGGTGAAATTTTAAATTAAAAAGCCTGGTTTCTTTTAAAATAAAAAGACAATTACATTTTTAACTCAAACTATTTAAAAGAGACAAGAAGAAATACACAATAAGGATATAAAGAACTAAAGAGAAAAAAACGGGAAAAAACCATGAATCTCATATTCACATTGATTGAAGTGAGAAGAATTTATTGCCCACCACCACTGCTTCATAAAATGTTCTTGCATATTCCAGTGTGAGGTTAGAGGGGTGAAAATATATTGGTTTACTAGCATTGCCTGTTAGGGAGGGTCAGTGCTTATAGAGGCAACTCTGGCTGGTTGTTGTAGAAAAGGTTTCACAGAACTTGATGTGCTGAGTAAAAATAGGTCAGGAAACCTTTCTAAGGGTGGAATCCAGGAGAAGAATTTATAAAACTGTTTGCTTCGTTGAAGGTTAAGCTTCCTCTACCCCTCTCTCTACTCCTAGCCGATATTTTACTAAGATAGTAAGTCCTGAATTAATTTTTTAAATGCACATTCTTATTTTATAGAGTTGCAGATAGATCCTTGGATATTTTTGATGAGAGATTACATCCACTCACAGTAAGTGTCAGTTTTATTGAAGTGGTATTTTTCTCTTATACAGTTGTGTTTATTTCATGCTGATTTGCTTTGAAATTAATTACTAGAAGAAAATTACTTCCTCCAGCTCGAAGTCAAATTCATCTTCCTTTAAGTCTTCTTCCCCACGCCATGTTGTGTCTAGTCATTTTCCCGAAGGCGTGTTGTATAAGGGGTTGATGGATATGAACCGAGTTGCACTTTGTGTGAATAGTGAGCAGGTAAGTAAACATACCCAAGTAACAGAAAATGTATCTTTTTAAAGGATGATGTTCCATAGCATCAAACAATATAAATATTTGTAAATAAACCTAATATGATAAGGCCTCTAAGAAGAAAATTAGAAAACTGTTTACATTTTAAACGAATTAAAATGACAAAGTTTTAAAATTCACTTCTCCGGGTGCTCTGTGGCCACACGTGGCTGGCGACTGCTGTACAGGACAGCACATTCTTAGAGCCTTATGGTTACAGGACACTGGAAATGTGTTTTCAAAGTTGACTACAGAAAAGTATGACATATGGTGATCAGCAAGACTTTTGAGCCTAAAAGTATTGGGTTGGCCAAAAAGTTTGTTTGGTTAGTGAATATATTGTTCAATAAAATGCTTGGTGAAAATGAAAACTGTGTCTTTTATTTTTACTTAAAACCAAATGAACTTTTTGGCCAACCCAATAGTTTACATTTGGTTAGAATTCTGTGGGGAGGAACGTGGAAATACATAAATTTTCTGCGGTTGTGCCTGTATTTTTCTTTAATGAATGGTGGTGAGTACTGGATCACTGTGGTATTTTAGGATCCCATTGTTTAGATTTAAAAGACTACAAGACATGTCACCCAATCAGAATTATTTTAAGGGGCACGTGGGCCCAAGTGTGAAGACTGCTATCTTAAGGGTACTTTTAAGTATTTTTCTTCCGTGGATACTTAAATTGCATTTTTTCTCCCTTCAGCGAGAAAAGATTCCAGAGGAATACTTCGAGCATGATCCTGAACACAAATTCATTTACGGATTTGTTCATACTCTTTCTAGTGCCGCACAGCTAACTGCTGAAGGTGCAGTAGTAACTTTGGTAAGATATTTTTTCTTTCATAAAGCATCTGTAGAAATTTCTGTCTTGTACACATGGTATGGTCCTGTTTTTCCCAAATGAAAGTAGGTTCCTGAAACGATCATTAGAACTTTATTAAGAGAAACCTATCAAAAGAAAGTAAAGTATACACATTTGAGCTTTAATCATCATTATGATTTAAAACGTTGCCATTGCTTTTCTCATCACAAAACAATTGCTATTAAAGGCAGCAGGAGAGATTTCTGGTTTCTCCTTCCACACCTGAGGGGACACACGCACGCACAGTGCACACACGCACACACAGACGACGCGTGTGGTGGTGGTGGGGCGGGGCAATCACTGAGCGCTCTGGTCCACAGGCAGAAACAGGTTCCGGGCAGTTTGAAGCTGAGTCCCAGACTGCACTGCCTAGGCAGTTCTGATGTGTGTCCTGACTGAGAACTACTGCCCTCAGTTCTCTGTTCCTTGGATAATGGATAATGGTGTTAACCATCCCTGCTGTCCTCTTATTGCCTGCATGTGAAGTTGCCCAGGACTAGGGTGCCAGTAGGACTTCAGAAGGCTTTACTCTAGTTAGCCTGCTAAGCTACAGCTGTGTAAGGACCTTTTTGTCATCCATTCCTAATTCCTATGGTAAGATTTTATCATTTGAATAATAAATCATATTCAAGTGAGAGGTAGTTGGGATTGTTTTACTCCTCCCTATAGCAAACCTGTAGGGGGGAAAGTCAGCTGCGTGGTCTGCAGGGAAGGAATACTTAGGCCACTCACTGCCTGCTCCTATCAAGGCAGAATTTAGGACAGGAGGCTTGTCCTTTTGAAAAGAGACCCCTCAGTGGGTACTGGATCAGACACAGGCCTTTTCTTGGCGCTACAGGCCACTTGGAGTGCTTAGCACATGCTTGAGAGAGGCAGGAATGGTGCTTGCATATGGAGAGCTAGGAAATGCAGGAAGGAGAGTATTTGGGTTGGAAGAGGGGCATTTCTTTGTAGCCAAGTTAAGCTTGATGTACCTGCGAGACAGCAGAATGGCAGTGTCTAGTAATCATTTGAATATATGGGATTGGAGCATGAATCTGAGCTAGAGGGAGGGAATTAAGTGTAGCTGTTCAAATGCAGAGAAAGTATGTAAAATAAAAAGTGGGTAGAAGATAGATCCTACTAGGGACTGTCAGCACTTAAGGGACAGATCCCCAGAGGAGTGGCTACAGTGGTAGGAAACCCAGCAGAGAACCCTAAGAGACACCAGGAGAGGTTCAAGAAGGAGAGTATGGTCCAAACGCTAAATGCTACCAAGAAGTTGCTCATGTCATAAATACCATGTCACTGAATACCTACTCTGTGTCACTTTTCTACATGTGGGGGGTGGAGGAGAGAACAAGTTGGATAAATAAAGTTCTCGCCTTTATGGAGCAAGTGTGGAAGACGTAAATTTTTTTTTTTTTTTTTTTTATCGGAGTACAGTTGATTTACAGTGTTGTGTTAGTTTCAGGTGTATAGCAAAGTATAAGTGTTTTTTTTTAATGAGTGTTTTTTAAAAGATGACTATTTCAAGTGGTGGTAAAAACCATGAAGAGAAAGCAAGGTAAAGGGATAAAGTGATTAGAGGGGCTTACTAGAAAGCTCAGGAAGAGCCTCTTTAAAGAGGTAATGTTTGAACCCAGGACCTGGCTGAACTGAGGAAGATCAGGTACGCTGGCATTACGGGCAGAGGGGACAAGTGCAAGGCTCTGAGACAGGAACTTGTTCTGTGTGTTCAAGGAAAAGCAAGGTGGCCATTGTGATCCGAGCGGGGAATGAGGGAAAGAGCATAGGTGATGAGGTCACGGAAGGACAAGGCCGTACCGCACAGGGCCTCGTAACTTGCAGGCCACGGGAAGAAGGTATTTGTTTGATGGGAAGCCTCTGGCAGATCTGGAGCAGGCGCATAAAGTACTCTTAATTTAAGAGGCTCTCCTGGCTGCTTTGGGGAGAACAGACTGTAGTCTGTTGGGAGGCAGAGAAGTTAGGCAGTGGCAGCGATACAAGTCAGAAGTGACAGACAGAAAAGCGGTCAGGGTACCAGTGAAGGTAGAGATAGCAAGAAGTCCTAACAGATTGGAGCAGGATACACTCAAGTGCAGGTTTTTGGTCTCAGCGACTGGGCGTGTGGCAGTGCTCTTTCATTTATGAGGGAAGGCCTGGGGAGTGGAGCTCTGGGACGAAGAGCTCTGGGTTGTTTGTGTGAAGGCACCGGTGACCACGGCAAGAGTAGTCTCTGTAGAGTGGTAGCAGCAGGAGGCTGACTGAAGTGGGTTAAGGAGAGGATGGGAGATGAGGAGCTGGCCTCAGGCCTGAGGACGCCGTCTAGGGGCAGTGGGGGACAGGCTGGGGACATGGAAGCATTCACACTGGAGGAAGCCTCTGACAGGGAGAAGTTGTTCAAAAGGAGACTAACTGTGGGCACAGTGCTCTGCAGAAGTGAGGTGGGATCAACTTCATTCATAGGAGAGTTAGCTTCAGTGAAAAGAAAGAAATCTCGCTTCCTCCGAGACAGGAGGGCAAGTGGGATAAATGAATATCAGCACGTGTACCAAGTTTGCCAGTACAAAGGTGAGAGGAAGTTGAGAGATTGCCAGTGTCGTTTCAGTGCCTCTGATGAGTCCCATAAAGTAGAGAGTTGAACCTTGCGGGGAGAGTCGTTCTTAGGGTACTAGAGAGTGCTGAGTTCTTTGGGGAATGGGAGCCGAATTTCACTAAGAACATATAATCTCAATACCCGTGTTTGAAAACACAGTAGAGTTTGGAGGGCATGGGCGAATCTGAGCTGTCAATCTGATAACCCTTCAGAGAGTAAACAGACTCTTTCAAACTGGACATTTTTCTTTTTGTCAAATGGCATATACACTCTTCTACAGAGGTAACAACAAATCACAGCTTACCTCTCTAATCTTTGCTCAGCTGTTAACTCCATCCAGTTCTTTGTAGGGTAGACATTTGATACATGTAAAAGAAACCGTGAAATCATCTCACAAACCGGCAGGTTTAGAGGAGCCCCAGGGATACAGACACAGGCAGGTCTTCCCACCTTAAAACCAAAAGAATTGACTAAGCTGCAGATTATGTAAGACAGAAATGAATAATGAAATGATAATGGAGATGTGAAAAATTGGGGCTATGAAAAGGACTACCCTTTGTATGCATGTGTGTTCCTTCAAAAGGCACTAAAATATGGGAATACTTGACAGTTGTAAAGCCCCTTTGTACTGCCTGTCCTGCTGTGCCACGCAGCAGCCACTGGGAGGCTCTCTTGACCACCAGTTTTTATCTTCAAGTTCATGCCACAAAAGGACTGGTGACTGACTCTGAAGAGAAGGTAAAGATGTGCTCAGTCTTACCAGAATTTTACACACTCAAGCGTTATGTAAAATCGCCATGCAACCACCACCAGTCTTGTAGTTAACATTGCACGTGATAGGCACTCAAGCATTTACTGAACAGTTGAAGTCGACACTGGGCTGTATGTGCTGCCCTTGACAAGTGGGAAGGTAATAATACAATGCGTGTCTTTAGAATGCCCTTTGCTGAGATGTCCTTTCATTCCTGTGACCAAAATTGGGTTGGAAATTCACACGGGCAGAGTAGAAATATCAGACTCACAGAAATATCTGACTTACAACTGTGACCTGGCCTCTGGCCTTGGCTTGGCTGAGCAAAGTCTTTGTAGAACCTAGGAATAAAAGGGGTGTCAAAAAGAGATGAAATCTGTCATTCCTAACAATTCTTATCACAGCACTTAAACTGAACGAAAATCAAAGATCAGTGCTCTACTTTTGCAGGTTTACTTAGAAAGGCTTTTAACTTATGCTGAGATCGACATTTGCCCCACTAACTGGAAAAGAATTGTTTTGGGAGCCATTCTTCTTGCCTCCGAGTTTTGGGACGATCGGGCTGTATGGAATGTGGACGACTGCCAGATCCTCAAGGACGTTACAGTTGAGGACATGTGAGTTTGTAAGGTTACCGTGAACTTTCTAACCATTTTCCAATACCTCATTTGCTCTCATAAAGTTTACATTTTTAAGAAATGTTACATTTTAAGAAAGGTTACCTTGTGCAGAGAGCTGAAATAGACATAAAATTACAGCCTTCTTTCTATCTAGCTGTAGTATAACAATTTGTATTTCCCCTCATTCATTGGTAGGTCTTGATGTGTTATTGTTGTAATATTCTGCTTGAGAAATTGAAATTATTTTTCTGGTGGTTTTTGCCAAACATTTTACAAGCTCACTACCAGAGCAACATGGTACAGTAAGTAACTTGACAGCTTTCTTAAAGCTGTCTACCAGGTCCAGTCCATTTTTAAGGGGCACATGCCTGGTCTTTGAAGCAAGTGGCCACTGTTAAGGTCTTAGGGCCTCTAGACTACTGACAGGTTATAATTTCAACCTGAGTCACACATTGTGTATTTGCTTTTGCTGGTCTTTTTCTCCTTTTTATCTGAGGTTCTGTTGTTACAGAAACTATGATGTACAGGTAGCCACATATAAAGGTTTCAGATCCCTGTGTTCCTGTCTCCTCCCCTAAAGTCTGCTGAGCTAGGAAACACCTACCTCTCAGGTCGTCCGGGAAGCATCCCTGGGGCCTCACCCAGGGCACTCAGCAAACACAGCGGCACTTTGTGGGGCCTTGAGTTAACTAGGCAGGTTCTCCTCACAGATGGCACGCTCACATTGGCATGAAACGCCAGGCTTCCAATCTGGCTCTGGTGAAGGGCCCCAAGGGTGGGAAGCAGGATGAGCCAGAGAGGTAATTCCAGCAGACTCTCGAAGTGCCCGCTTGACAGTGAACCTGTCTTTGTGGGTGGCATTCAGGAAAATGTGAAAGGACACCTCTTGATTATATTGGACAGCAGCGGCCGATCAAGATGGCAGGCAGGGGCAAGAGTTTGTTTTTGTTACCTTTGCCCCTTACCCTAGATAATTCACAATTACCAAAGTGCATATTTACAGCTGAAGCGAGGAAAGCTGTGACTAAGAGAAGGGACCAGTGACTGTCAGTAGCTGTCAAAGTGGCTTTTGGTGAAAATGCCCACTTTGGTGATCATGTAAACCAGGTGGTCGTGGTGATATTGCTGGTAGCAATCTTAGCAAACAGTGGAACAGCAGATAATGAATTTGAAATGAATAGAAGTACTTTTGGAAGTTGCAGAAACTAAAGTGACGTTGACCAACACTATCATCAGTCTTTGAACTGGTCCCTTGAAGGAAGGAAAATTTGTAATCGTGAACACCATCCCTGCCATGATGGCAGCTGAAATTTTCTCAGAATCTGCAGCTGAGCTGACTGGGGCTCTGGTTCCAGGTACAACATCCGAGAACATGCAGGGAAACGTGTGGGTGTTCATAGACATTGAGCCCAGGAGCATTGGCGGCACTGTCCAGCTATGAAGAAACTAATTCTAAACAACGCTTTTCTGTGTAGAACGGAGAATCACCAGGAGTTATGTTTATAATAGGCTGCTTTTGTTTATGATCTTTGGGAGTTGGAAAGCATTACAACAAAGTGTTTAATACACATTTGTTTCATCCCTCTGCTGTTGACTACTATTTGTAATGGTCTCATTTTGAGTCTGAATTGAAAAATTGCTGTCTATCAGCTTTTCCTTAAAACTTTCTAACATCTCTGTGTCTTGTTAAATATATATTTCCCTTCAAAAGAGTAAGTTAAACTGAGCAGCTGCTGTTCAGACAGTTTGCTGCGCCTGTAAGTGGTAGGCTCTTCAGCCACCTAGCCATTTACAAACAGCAAAAAACACAGAAGATGCATATTCTGTAGGCATAATGCTTTTCTTCAGTGATTAAAGCTCTATTAATAGACATGTTAATCCTATGAAGTACTGTATTTCCACACAATTAAAATGTATTAGTGGAGAAAATATAAAAGGGATAGTGAAGTGCATTTATTCCTGTAGTAAATTAAGTCCTGATTAGCTGATTATCAAAACATTATCTGATTTACATTTCTATAGACTTCTGGCCGTATGAACAGGAAATTAATTTTGGAAGTAGGTTCAGTTAGGTTTAAAGTTCAACAAATGAGAAACCTCATTTCTGCTCATACTCTGCTCTCCATACAGGAGAACATGGAGCATTTGTTGATTTATCCAATGGATAAAATATTAACACTTGAAAACCAAGAAACCAAATGTATTGTAAAATAAGCCACTTGCATGTTTGTTTGGGTATTTATCATTTTTATCTAATCAACTCTCTAAAGTGATTGCTGTGAAAAGTGGTAAGATTTACTCTAACTTTATATTTATTTACTTAAACATTTGGCAAGCAAATGGCTGGATATGGTCATATAGCAGAAGCCTGCTCCCAGCACTCTACTTTCCCACTTCATTGAATTCGCCCTCTGTGGGCGTGTGCAGTCTGTCCTGGCAAGGGGCGGTAGGTCTGAACATTCTGGGCTGCTCTCCTAACACCGGGGGCAACAACTGCTCTATCAGAGGTCGTATCGTAAAGTGGGTTTAGTCTAGCTGAGACATAATCTTACTGCCTTCCTAAGCTTAAAAAGTGCATCCTGTCCTGTCATGGTGACGACAACTCACCCTAGTAAGGTTTTAAGGTGAACAGAAACTTGCATTATGCCCTTTGACACAGCCCCATGCACGGGGTGGGGGTGGGGGTGGGGGGATTCCCTTTCCCATCGAATGTAGCTTATTTATTTATTTACTTGAGATGAATCCTTGTTGCCTCAAGAGTTTTCCCCCCTCAGAGATAATAGCAGTGGCTCTCGATGGATCCATTTGTTGCCGTGGTGATGTGCCCACTCCTTTTGTTGGCTCGTCTCTACTTCAGTAAGCCCCTTCCTGTCATCAGCCCGGTGAAAATGTCTGCAAGTTCTTCAGAGCTAATAAACAGCATACATCATTCCTTTCAACTGATCACTAGAGCGGGGCCTCGTGAGTGAGTGTGGAGCATGAATCGTACAGCTGCACTAATGGAACTCTGAAGAATGAGCCCCTGAGTCAGCAGCATGAGTGCATAAGAGGGCCATGACCTCTTCCCCCTTGTCCCAGACTCAAAGTGCTGGGACGCAGAAAGGACCACAAATAGCTGTACCTTGTTTGCACATTAGGGTATTAATCCAGCTGGGTAGCCATTATTGGTTTCAAAACAGTATTTAGAGCCATCCTAGTAGCTCAGAATGGTATTTTTGAAGATAGCCCAGTTGACTAAAATTGTCCTGTGTTGGTTTTGTCTTCTCCTCCTCCCCCAGGAATGAGATGGAAAGGCACTTCGTGGAGCTACTTCAGTTTAATATTAATGTTCCTTTCAGTGTGTATGCCAAATACTACTTTGACCTTCGCTCCTTAGCAGATGACAACAACCTGAATGTTCTATTCACTCCTCTTAGCAAAGAAAGAGCACAGAACTTAGAGGTAAGGCTGTGAAATCACTAACTGGGGTTTTCTGTCAGCCACCGAAGCCACACCTGTAGCTAAATTATATTAAGCAGTGATTAGGAAAATGGAAAGCTGTTAACAGTTTGAAGAGCTTATTGACCCGTTGGCATCATATTTCCTGTGTCTTTTATGGTTTATACAGGGATCCCACATTATAAAAAAAAAAAATTGTCTCTTCTGTAACCATAATTCAGAATACTTTCAATCATATTTAATCTGTTCTTAATGGTTTTCCATTTGAACCTCTACACTTACATATAACCATACATGAATAATTTCTTAAAATTGTATCCCTAATCAGATGTACCTACATAATCTACTTACCACTCTTAACTGTCTGTTTTTTTTTTAATAATTGATGTTTTGGACTATTTCTACTGTCTTGATATTTTTAATAAATAAATAAATGTATTTATTTATTTATGGCTGCATTGGGTCTTCGCTGCTGCACGCGGGCTTTCTCTAGCTGCGGCGGGCGGGGGCTGCTCTTCATTGCGGTGCGCAGGCTTCTCATTGCAGTGGCTGCCCTTGTTGCAGAGCACGGGCTCTAGAGCGCAGGGTCAGTAGTTGTGGCGCACGGGCTTAGTTGCTCCTCGGCATGTGGGATCTTCCCGGACCAGGGCCCAAATCCGTGTCCCCTGCATTGGCAGGCGGATTCTTAACCACTGCGCCACCAGGGAATTCCCTCTTAACTGTTTTTTACTCAGCTTGCAGTTCGTGTGTGTGTGTGTGTGTGTGTGTATGTGTGTGTGTGTGTGTGTGTGTGTGTGTGTGTGTATGTGTGTATCACAGTTCAGTCCCATGAGTTTATTAGACAAAGCATCCGTGGCTAACCTGAGAGACCTATACTTGGAAGGTATAATGTGGATTCAGATACTGGATGTAGAAAGTACATGAGTTTTTAATATAAATGGTAACGTACATGGAACAACGTAATACTTATGGCTTATGATTTTTGGTGGGTATACAGCAAAATTCACAACTGAAATGAACACATTTAAAATTGATACTTTCTGTGGTACCTTGGTGGTACTTTAGAATAAGATGTTTTTCTACCATAATTTATGTGCAAGTGAAATAGCACCTTTCAGCGCTTGTCATTAGACCTCTCCTACCTTCAGCACATACCTACCTGATTAAAATTTTCTTAGAGTATGTAATAACTAATGAAAACTGAAGAGAAGTTGAATAGCTGAGTAAACACTGATTTTGCCCAAGTGTATGTCCATTACGTTTAAGGATCACGTGTGTAGGTAACAGATGATATTGCTATTAGGAGCCTATCATTAGGAAGCCAATTTTTAAGTAACTCTAAGTTATTAGGGCAAGTTACCCCTTGCCCCAGCAATCTAATCATAGCCCTTAAAGGTTATTACCTTAGGGAACTGTCAGTTAGTGTAGATATCAGCTATCCAAAGTAGCAGTAACTATGAACTATCTAAACGAATGGAGATGTGTGGCTTATCAATGATGCTTTTTTTGTTTTTTTAAGGTCCGAACATTTTTTTCCCCCCCTAATTATACCTATGTTCTACCTGATTGACTTTCCTAGGCCATTTCCAGATTGTGTGACGACAAATACAAAGACGTGTGTAGAGCTGCTATGAGAAGGTCTTTCAGCGCTGATCATTTCATTGGTATTCGGCGCTCCAATGCCATCCTCTCTTAAGGGAGAAGTGAGGGGTTGTAACATCATAAACCCCTCGAAACAAAGACTGGAGAAATATCACCTCTCCTGCTCAGAAACCAGCAAAGTTAGTATTTTCACCTTAAAGAAAGACATTGAATTCAAGAGACTCATGGACAAGCGAAGATTATGCTCATAGGAAAGAACGGGACCTCGTCAATGTAACACGCTCTTCTGTCCTTTTTATTGTAAACAGAGTTACAAAAACCACTCCAAAGCTAAAAGCTCCCAATCCACGCACAGATATCTGCTCCCAATCCATGCACAGATATCTGATAGCTGTGAGCTATGTGAGGTTTTTTAATTAATAGTTTAAATTTTTAGACTTTAAAGACACTAGCTATATAACTTCTATGTTTTTCTTACCTCACTGTCCCATACTGCTGCATATTCCTTTAGAATCAGTGCAGTATTACCATCAAAAAATGGGACTCCAAAAAAAAAAAAAAGTAAAAAAACAAAAAAAGAAAAAAAACCAAAAAAACAAAAAAAAAAACAAAAAAGAAAAAAAAACAAAAAAAAACAAAAAAGAAAAAAAACACAAAAAAAAAAACAAAAAAAAAACATGGGACTCCTAACAACTCATAAAGCCAAACTTCGGAACAGACTGTTGTAGCATCGTTAGGTTTTGCAGGGTTCTTCCTCCCTACTATATCATTGAAGCTGCTAGTCATTATTGGCAATCAATTTAAACCAAAAAGCTGCTGAATAACACATGTCATCCAAATTCTTTGCAGGCAGTACTTATTAGCATATTAGCATGTTTGCGATCATAAACAGAGAAAGTAGGTTATTTCCTTCTATTGGGTCCGTGCTGCATTTCTTGTTAACTATAATGGTGCTTCTGATTTTGTGATGATTTTCCTCTTTGTTATGTACTTGTGTTAAAGGATATTTTCATAATTCCAGCCAACATGGTGGTCCAGTAATTAACAAGCCGGTGATGAAATAGAAGGTGTCCCAAAAGTCTTAGAACAATTTTAAGCTTTAATATAGTGTGCTTGGATACTCCAGAACAGTGTCGCAGAAGTATAAATGCTAGACTGGCAAAACATCACTTGAAACTTTAATCGAATTTCTTCTAAACTCATTTACTTTTGTACATTTTAAACATTAAGCTTTTATTTTTTTATTTTTTATTTTTTTAAATGAATTAATTTATTTAATGGCGTGTTGGGTCGTTTCTGTGTGAGGGCTTTCTCTAGTTGTGGCAAGCGGGGGCCACTCTTCATCGCGGTGCGCGGGCCTCTCACTGTCGCAGGCTCTCTTGTTGGGGACACAGGTTCGAGCCCTGGCTTGGGAAGGCCCGTGAGCCACAATTACTGAGCCTGCGCGTCTGGAGCCTGTGCTCCGCAACAAGAGAGGCCGCGATAATGAGAGGCCCGCGCACCGCGATGAAGAGTGGCCCCCACTTGCCACAACTAGAGAAAGCCCTCGCACAGAAACGAAGACCCAACACAGCCATAAATAAATAAATACATAAATTTTAAAAAATAAAAAATAAAACAATAAACGCTTAACGTTTAAAATTTACAAAACTAAATGAGTTTAGAAGAAATTCGATTAAACTTTCAAATGATGTTTCGTAAGTTTGTGGCATTTATACTTCTACAAGTATCAAAGCTTAAAATTGCACTAAGACTTGAGGGGATACCTCCCCTCCTCTTTTTAAAATAGTCCTTTGCAAGGCTGGGCTGCTTACCTGCTTGATCACCTAAGTTTCTTTTTTCTAGATTTGGTGAAGGAATTATGAACAACAGTGTTAATTCACATGTAATAAATTGAAAAGAACTGGACCCTAGTAGTAGTGACAGGAGAGTAAGTGATACGAAACAGCTTTTCTATCCTGTGTGTTAACCTGGCTGTAGGTGTCTCACTTCAAGTTCTATGTAAGAGGAAACATATAAACCTTAGGAACCCTTACCTCAGGCTTTAAAAGGCAGGGAGGTCCAGTAATCAGTCTTTTTGGAGATTGGTAACGATGTCACCTAAACTTGAAATATTAAAAAAAAAAAAAAAAAAAAGTGTTCTCAACTATGTGAAATCTTTCTCCTCCTACCTTCTCAAATGTAATCCTAGGAATTTTGCCTGTAAACAAAGCATTTCTGGGCCAGAAGTACTTTCTCTCTTTATAGCAAGGCTTCACATTATACTGAGTGCTGCAGGTTCCATCATTTTTAAGGGACAGAGACATAAATGATAAATTATGGTATATAAAATACTACAATCTACCACCTCAAAAAATATTGTTTATGGAGTTTGGAGCTTGGAAATTCAAGTACTGATTGCAGTTTTATTTTGAAAAGAATGCTACAACTTATGTGGTTTTTCTTCCTCATGTTTATATTAAAAGAAAAGCTAATAAACTCTGTTTTAATTAAAATATATGGCTACTGTGTTTGTAACACTTCTCACTGTTCACATAACATTACAACTCTGCCTAACTCAAATGTTTTCAGTCAGCTCTGATAGTCGGGCCTTAAAGCATTTTCCAACTAACCATTCATAAGTTGTTTTGACCCCTGCCTCTAGTTAAGATGTAGACATTTATTTCTTCAGCTTACGCTCTTTTCAACCTGAAGATAATCTAGTACACTTAAAATCACTGGCTACAGTGCTCAGTGGCATAATGCATTAGATGGCATTTTTGAATTGTTTGTTATGGTGCCAAGATGGAAATGCACATTGAAAGATAAAAGTAGGTAAATCCACAGAGAAAGGAATTACAGGAATACTGTAGAATCAGAACTTGTTGTTTGAGGGTTTCAAGCAATTGAACAGGAAAGAAAATGGAAGAACAGGAAGCAGTAGAATTGTGGTTGCTGTTAAGAGGGTGACTTTTAAACAAGCCACGTAATTTGACTTTAACATGCTATTTCACTTAACATTCAGTTGGAAATATACCAGATCTCTCAAGTTTCTTTTAGACCCTAGCCACTGCACTTGAGCAATATTCCATCAGTCCTGATAGTATTGCCGTAGTATTTCCTCCACCTTAGTTACCTTCCTAAGGTCACATCTTTAACTTTGTTCTTGTTAAGTTGCTGATGAGGAGAAATGATCTGATTTAGTACAGAAGGGAAAAAAAATCGATCACAAGTCACTGTTTATATCAATAGTTTGCACCGCGTAGTAATATGCCAGTTACTAAGCAGAAATGCTGACATATCTCGAGTGGTCGAAGGTTTGAAAAAAAAAAAATTGGGGGTAGGAACATTGGGCATGACTGTAGCTTCAAGAACAAGTTGGTAGAATAAGGGGAATCGCTAAAAATTGCTTTTCCCCTTCAGCTTTAATTCTAGAGGCAATACAGCCATTTTAATAAATGGGAAATTGAGGCAACTTAAGGTAAAAATTTAAACATCACAAAGTAGGTTCTCCAACAAATATGGGGCATGGAAACTAGTTATTAATAGGGTGGCAACTATGGCATGTTTTTCCAGATTTTTATACCGAGGAAGGGTTTGTTCCCTAAAGTAGTAAGACTATAAAAGAATATCTGACTACCTGAACTCAAATTTTATTTTTTCGCTTTTTAAGAAAAATTATTTTTCTCTATTGGAATACTGACATCTGTGCAATTTTAACTCTGGTATACCGTGAACTGAACTTTATTCTTTACAAGGAAAAGACAAAAGTTTGAAATGTATGTTTGAACCAAATTAAATTGCCATTTTTGTATGTTAAATTCATGTGGTTGACCCTAAGACAACTTCTTAGGGCCCAGTGTTTCTGGTTAAGAGAAATTTTTTCCACCCTGTATCAGATTCCATCATGACCCTATGCTTTCACATTTACTCCTAATGTACCCTGTATGCCCATTCTTGAAATTCAACAGCACTAAATCCTAGTTTTACAACAGGTCAAATTTCATTTCTTAGTTTTCCCATTCTATAAAATATACCATTCCTTGACTTTTGAAAAATGCTGAAGCCAGTATTTACTGGAAAACAATTCACTCTGTATTCAGGTTATGCAATGTTTTTGGAAATGTTTACCTATAGCGTGTAGGTTAGCTAAAATCTTTCATCACCCAAGACTTCTCTCTAACCACATGTAAAATGACTACGACTGTTCCCTCACCCAGAAGCCGCATTCTTGAGTATAGAGCTATTTGGTAAAGCACTTGACAGCTGGTAGGGGCTCTCCCAGGGGTAAGTGCTAATTTCTATGCAGAATCTGTAGATTACACCCAGCATCTATCAAGTTAAGGATTAGATCACCTAAAATCTTAACTGTTAGCCACTCACCAGCCTGGCCAGCCTGACACCGTGCCAGCAAGAATACAGAAGATCTAGGAGCCCTTCAGAGACACCTGGTCCCTTGTACACAGGTGCAATCTGTTTGGCTTCTGAGGCAATTTCCACTAGTCCGTTTTAAATGGGTTTGGCAGATGAGATAACATGTACTTCATGTGAAAGAAATGTTATGAATACCAGTTTATGGTTTAGGATCGCTAACATGCAGAAAGAACCAGGAAAGTGAAGTAGTATAGAAATTAAGAGAAATCCAGAGTCAAATGAAAAGAGGTGAATGTTCTGTAAAGAAAAAAAAAAAAAAAAAAAAAGGAACAGGTTAGGTGATTACTTAACTGCTGTGAGGGCAGCTAAATAATTTGAATGTGATTAGAGAAAGTCAGTGACAGCCTCAGAACCTAAGGTCCTCAAGAATATGTCGATCTCTACTTCAAGACCTCAAATTACTCTGCTAGCTTTTTCTTACAATATCTATTCCTTCATCTTACCGTTCTCAATTCTACTGACCTTTACTTCTAGCTCCCCAGATGGTGGCCCTTTATCTCCTCACTGTGGGAACCGACTCTTCCAAACGCAGGGCATCAGTGTTTTGTCCACCTCCCACTGCCCTCTCTCAACAAGGTCATCTCAGCTTCACCCTTTGACTCTCTGCTCGTGTCCAATGTGGCAGTGCTTGATGTTGGTTACTACTATGAGCCATTTCTAAAACACTATCACCAGGTTCCAGGAAATACAGGATTTCTATGGCTCACGGGCTAACTGGCCCCTTGTAATCCCCTTTAATCAACTACTTGAGCCCTCCTGTGTTCCCACAAAGTAGTTGTTCCCAATTTGCTGCACTCACTCCCCTGATCTGCCCACATCCCTAGATGTATCTCCTCAGGCTAGGCAGCAACCCCACCTTCCAAACTCCAAAACTCATTTCATCTGGCATTAGGAATAGATGCCTCACTTCTTAAGGTAACCCCTCTCATCTAAGGGAGAGGATTCCATCCCAACTCTTCAAATCAAATTTCTATATCCAACACCCCCACCACCAGGATGGTGGTGAGGATGGGGCAATTTGACCTTCCTCAGCCCTTGACATGTCCTAGTGTTTCTCAAGATGTGGTCTCCAGACCACCTGCCTCTCATGGGCTGAAAGTCCCTGTAAGAAATGAAGCTTCTCTAAATGCAACGCGGAATCCTAGAACAGATAAAGAACATCAGTGGAAAATCTGGTGAAATCCAAATGAAGTCTGGAGTTAACAGTAGTGCGTTAATGTTGACTTCTTAGTTTAACAAATGTGCTATGATAATATGTTAATATTAGGGCAAAACGGATATATCTTTGCAACTTTTCTGTAAACCTAAAATCATTCTAAAAGTTTACTAAAACAGAACAAAAAGACCTAATTCTTGGATCCCAAATTCATCTCAATTCCTGGAGCTGAAGCCTGGGAATCTACATTTCTAATAGGAAGCCCAAATGATTCTTATGCAGACACAAATTTGAAAACTAGTCTTTCAATTCCCTTTCCATTCCATGCCTGAATGGCTGCTTCCTCCTTGTTTTACTTACCTTAACCTGATTTCATCTTTTAGATCCTCTCAACCCTAAAATATAAGTACTATCATTATCCCCCTTTCACAGATGAGAAAGTATAAGATGCAGTACACAAACGAAGTACTAAGAGCTTAAGTAATTTGTTCAGGATCAACAGCCCATGAATGATGGAGCTGGGAGTTGAATCCCTAATCAGTCTAGCTCCCAAATCTATGCACAGAACCATTCTACTTCCTCTCATTCTGTTGCACGTAAGAGCTCTGTAACTAAATCACTAAAAGAAGCATTATTACCTATTTCTCCAACTTCCTAAGTCCAACAGTGCCCCCCTTTTCCACTGGGGGGAATGAACAATGAGAAAGCATTGGGAAGATGTGCCAACTAGAGACCTGGACGGGTAAGGCACAGTGGCTCTTGCACCAGGATCCAGCTCAACTGCTGTATTCTCTGTTCTCCCAAATGCCCTAACATGTACCAATCTAATAATGCTCATAGTACTCACTTTGATGCTAAATTAATTATCTCAGGTTTACTAAGCATCTGTCCAGATTGTCAGGGAAGTGCCAACTCTAAATCAATTTACAGTTGGCCCTCCGTATCCACAGGTTCTGCATCAGTGGATTCAACCAACCATGGACTGAAAATACTTAGGGAAAAAAATTTCAGAAAGTTACAGAAAGCAAAACTTGAATTTGCTGCACACCACCAACCATTTGCATTATATTTACAACTACTTACTTAGGATTTGTATTTGGTGTTATAAGTAATCTAGACATGACTTAAAGTATAAAGGAGGGTGCGGGGGAAGATGGGAGGATTGTGCGTAGGTTATATGTAAATACTGCACCGTTTTCTATAAGGGACTTGAGCATCCATGGATTTTGGTATGGGGTGGCACGGGGGGGAGGGAGACTACTGGAACCAATGACCCACAAATACAGAGGGAGAACCATATATCCTCTTATCTTAGCTGGGTTCCCTGACTTGTATTTAGACCTTAATACAAAGTTGTGGATCTAACTGCTGAATGATGAAGTTTTGGGAGTTTCTGACTGCAAACCAGACACACACAACAACAGCAGCACTTCTATCCAAATTGCTTCAGTACAGAGTATAGATGGAGGGTTGATAAAATAGAACACAATCTCAGGTAATGTCTCTGTTCTTATGTGTATTTTCCTTCATTTCTTCAAGTGAATCATGAAACAATCACAGGATCAGCAGGAGAAACCTATGAAGTATATTCATTCAGGTAAAACATGTTTTCATTAGTTCTCCTTCTGGTGATTGGAATTTCTTTGATTTTATTATCAATAAAAACGTTGCCACTTATATTCAAAGTACATCCGAGAAATCTGATCATGAAGTTAGAATGCACATACCTCCTTCAGATACTCTTAGAACACAGTGTCTCTCCATGAAAGCATGAGAAAACTACTTGTACAGCATCTTATTTGCTTTACCATTGCTTTAATGCACTTTAAAATTTAGCTACATTAATTGGGAACAAAGAAACAAAAATAGACATTTCTTTGTTTTTCATAAATAACTACTCTCCATATTTGATAAAAATCTCAAAGCATTATTTTAACTTCCCACAAGTATAATACATACAATTTTTTTTTTCTGAAATAATAAGGTCAGCAAATTAAGTATCTTGGCACTAATATAACCACATACAACTGCTATTCTACTGACTTCCAGGAACAAAACAAAAACAGAAAACTTCTTATCAAGATGCTCTGGGTTTCCTTTTGCTAGTGTTAGGGATCCGGAATTATAATCATCTGCCAGTAATAATTTTATAGATTCTAGTTGATTGTCTACAAATAAAATATCGCTGGCTCTGCTTTGTGAGTTCTGGATTTGACATGACACTAACAATACCGCATGGGACAGGCACTATACACACATGGAAATCAGGAAAAGTACTGAATGCCCTGGACTCGAACTACTGACTCAGTATGTGCCTCACTTGGCTCAGTAATAAATTCACCTGCACCAAACCCGTATCAAAAGTCACTAAATCTCTCATATATATAATATATATTATTTATATACACACCCACAACACATACACGCTATACATACAGTTTGTAACAACATGAAGTAATATTGTCTTCAAATGATGTACCACAGACTGAAATAAATCCTGTAATTGTCATCAAGCTGCTAGAAGCTTTTGAGAGTTCTGAGCCAGGTTACTTAGTTACTTTCATCCTGCCTACCCTTCATTCACCCTGCTTTAATGTCTTGGTAGCTTTTTCTTTCAAAACCACCCTCCTCGACCCAGGCGTATTTCTTTCCCAGGATCCCTTGATCGGACTTTGGAGGCAAGAGAGGGCATGCAGGGGGAGCAGGAAATCCTCAGCCACTGTACCTCACACCTGCCTAGATTTGTGATGTTCTCTGTCCTGTTGGCCACATTCGGTGTTAGAAAGCAGTTATTCAAGGCTTTGTCCCTCCTACCCCCCTTGGTCTTTCTGTAGAGCACAAAAGTGAAAGAAGCCTCTTTAGCAGGGGTAGCAGTTCATTAAAATATACAACTACATTTCCTAGCTCTGGGGTTCCCATTCTGTACTTGAGACTGCAGGTCGCGGATGCTGTTATTAAGGTGCGGTGTGGGCTCCATGAGGTTTTCTCCTGGCAGCCGGTGTCGGGATTAGTGCAGCCCTAGCCCAGGAGGAAACGGCCTAATGAATACCAACTTGGAAACAGTGGTGTCAGCACGTTATTTAAGCTTGTACATTGCTCACAATTACACACAATACACACACAGGCTTATCACTGGAAATGACTACGAGAAAACATGACAAAGGTTTGCAAGGATAAACCAATAAGGCACCAAGAATACTTATTTTCAGCCAATTTAGACAACTTCAAAGTGTGAGGTTAATAATATAAATTAAAATGACTTCCTAAGTCTTATCAACTGATTTACTGAGAGGTCACATATTAGTTCCTTCTAAATCTTTACCCCCTAATCTGTGATGGGAGACGTTGCTTACAATTGAACCATGAAAGGGACAGCCCAAAAGCTGTACATGTGAAACTAAACTGGGCCTTAAATCCTCACTAAAATCACAGAGCTGGCTGTGAAGAAGCTGCTAAATCACCCCACAACCTTCCAGTTTATAATTGTTTTCATGAGTGTGGATTGTTTGCCTAATAAAAATAAAAATCAGAAGAAAACAGCATATGAGATGGAAATAGGGGGCGACCATAAATAGATGGGCTTCTCTGCCCTGGGTAGCGGGAGGGGTGGCTGAGGTAAGACTTGAGGGAAGCAGGTGGGCTTCATCTTTGAGGGAAGGGAGGGGGAGAGCAGCGGTGAGAACAGAGGCTGAAAACAGAGGCAGCTCTGAGAGTTGGCCTGGACCTAGACCTCCAAATGCATTACCTGTATTGCCTTTCCTTGGCTTAGTATCCTTTGTCTTAACTGTCTTTTTTTTTTTTTTTTAAAGTAAATTGGTTGTTCTTTTTAGGTTTGGTATGTTGCCAAAATGAAAAATAGTTGTTTTAACAGGAAGAATTAAATCACTTCAACCACATCATCCCACAACTTTTAGATACATTCTGCATCATCTTTACACTCCTCCACAAAAAAAAAAAAAAAAAAGGAAGAGGAAAAACCCAAATTAGGCACAATGACCTAAGGCAGCAGAATAATCTTTGTACTTTCTGGGAAGAAATGTTAACTGAGGGAAGAGGTCAAGGTGATCAGAAAAGTTCCTCATTTGAAAAACAAGAGAGGAACTGGCCCTCAGGCAGGGGATCTATTTCAAGGTTCTAAGAAGCTTCTGAACAAGTAGAGGAATTAGATGTGCAAAAAGTTCTGTAGCTCGGTGTACAAGGTTTTGTCGAATATACTGAAATTTTGATTCAGAGGATGAGTGTGTAAGAGCAGTGCATTTTTATAAACGTGAATAGCTTCTGAAAGTCCATGAAAACTATAACACCAGGCTTCTTTCCACCAGCAAAGTGCTTAAATACACTATGGAAACTATACACTTGTTTACTTAATATCCATAATGTAAAAACTGACCTGGGCTTAAATCTGACTTTTCCAACTTTGGTATAAATGAAGCGCAAATCCCTACACTTGCTGTTTTTCTAGGGAGACATCCTCTAATTTTAATTGTTTTTGCCATTTTAGCTTCTTAAATTTAGTCCCCACTCAGTCCTGGTCACTGGTATTCTGCTGGCCAATGCACTGTCACCCCCTTCCCCAGTAATGGCCTCACACTCTTCTTGAATGAATGGTTAAATAGATTAGGAAAGCAAACAGAATTTTTAACAGTAAAGTATGTATGCGTGGTGTGTGTACGTGTGTATTCATCAATACATAGACTTTAATATATAAATGAGGGAATGGTTCAACAGATTAGAAAAGCAAACAGAATTCTCTAACAGTAAAGTGTGTGCTCATCACTATATAGGCTTTCTCAGAAGAGGAGGAAGAGAAAAATATATTGAGGTGAGGCGGGGGGGAAACAGCTTTCCTTTTGCTACACTGATCCATGTTTTAAAAGCTTATGCAAGGGTGTTATGGGTCTCATTTGTTTTCAGAGGCCGCAGAGGGCAGTGTCTCGATGCTTTTGGAATATCTGGCTGTAATCTAGTCCAAAGTCCAGGGACACTTATTTTCCCCCATCGCTGCCAGTGTGTATTCACAGGACTGCATGGTGCGCGCCCGCCGCCGCGTCCCGCCCGCCGCTCTTCTCCTCCCCTGCAGGGGTATCCGCGCTCCAGCGGACTCCTGGGGGCGGTGGCGGTTCTCCCGGGACGCGCCGGGCTCCGCTCCTCCCCCGCGCTCTAGCACCCTTTGGCCCACCTCCGGCGGGTATTGAACTGCGCGCGGCGGCGGCGGCGGCGCTGGCCGCAGTGGAGTCACGGCCTCGGGCTGACTGGCCTCTCCCGCCCAGCCTGGGTCACCTGCTTCTAATGCCCGCCGGGAGGCTCCGCCCCGGCCCCGCCCCTTACAAAGAGGGTTTGAATTGTTTCCCGCTCCCCCCACCCCTTCCTTCTACTGGAAGAAGGCGGCAAAAAGGCAGGAGGGCCTGAGTTCTTGAGGGACTCAGGACTGCACTTTAGGGCTGAGTCGTTCTTGTGTCCTGGATCCCACTTACACAGACTGGGAGACAAAATTGCAGAATAGCCCTCTTCCTCCTGCTTATCAACAAGACTTTGTGAGAAATAATGAGGAATACGTGTATTAATCCCAGCCTCAAAGTTAAAAGAAATAAATATAAATCTCTTCACAAACATTAAAACCGTTAATAAATATGTTTAAAATGTACTTTACCTCTTTCCTTCCCTGGGATTCTACAGGTGCTTATATTTTTTTGGTTTTTTGGGAACTACTTGGCACTCAGTGTCGGCAAACATCCCAGGGTTGAAAGTAGTGGGAGTTGAAAAGCTATGGAATAGCAATCAAAAAGAAAGGGAAACCCTCAGTGGAAAGTATGCACAGATTGTGAACATGCCAAGAGAGGCTGCCTCATTCTGTGGCCTGGATGCAACATGTGTATTATTGGGGATGGACAAGTGTTGGCTAATAATAAAAATTATTTGAAGTTGGAGAATGTTAATCACTCATGCTGGAATTGAACCAGAATACATGTGTTATTTCACTTGGTTCTGACTCAAAGGATGTTATCTCCTAGTCTGTAAACCTCTCCCTTCTTAATCAACAGGGAGATGTTATTTTTGCTTGGAGATCTCTAATAATAGTAGTAATAATAGCGGGAAAACTTGGCCAAAAGAAACGTATTTTGCATTGTATAGCTTTTTGTATCATTTGAATTTTTGCTTTTCTGCACATAGTATTTCACTTTAAAGGCAGTTTAAAATATGCTGTTTAACATGTATTAGGCAGGGTGCTACATAATTCATTTCAGTTAGCTCATTTGATCCTCACAACAATCAGATGGAACTGGCATCATAATGGCTTCCTTGAAGTTGCATGTTTAGTCCATGGAAAGGACAGAAATCACAATTTTCTTCTGAGTCATAGTTATTGTTTAACAAACTGGAAAACACTGAATTATTTTTAAAGATGCAATTTTTAAGCAACTAGAACATTGCCAGGCATTCTTAGCTATTAATTCACTCATCTATCCTTCCATCTAGCCAGCCATCCATCCATCCATCCAAAAACACCAAATTTCTGACTTGAAGACACTACTGTTATATTAAACGTGTTGCTACAAAGTGGAATTCATGAGGTTCAACTTAAATTATTGTCCAAGGTGTACTTATTAATTGATGAAAATACGGAGGATCATGCCAAACATTCCATCCAGTAAGACTGTGACATTTTGAAAGTTTTGAAGTATTGGTTTTGGATTTTATAATCAGAGAATAGTTATTGCATTTCTAATCTTACTATACTTGTATTGATTATACATATTGAGACACTTGAGAGTTCAATGCTATAGGAATGACTGGACAGGTAGCCTCTGTATACTCTTCAGTATCTTGATAATCAAGCCTGGAACAGTGTGCTGCCCATAGATGCCTTTGGTAAATATTTGTGAAATAAATGGATGAATAAATGGCAACTGAGATTAACTTTTTAAACTTTAGCAAGTGGCACTGAATCCTTGGATAAAGCTTACCTTATGAGCTATATATATCTCTGAGGTTGACCCTACCCTGTTAAATGCAGCATGAGTCCAAACCTTGGCTCTTCCTTTACTAGCTGCCACTTTGGACAAGTCACACGACAGCTCCAGGTCCTCTTTCCTCATCTGTAAAGTGGAGTTACCCCTCATAGAGTTGTAGTGAGGGGTAAATGAATTTATATGGTGAAGAGCTTAAAACCATGTCTAGCACCTCATAACTCTATTTAAGTCTGTTATTAGTTTCTACTGGGTTCATGCTATTTTTCTGTTTTCCCACTCTATTTTCTTTTGTGTATCACTTTAATAATGGGGAAGAAGTTACATTTTTTAGATGTACAGGCATACCTCAGAGATATTGTGGGTTTGCTTCCAGACCACTGCAATAAAGGAAATATCACAATAAAGTGAGTCACATGGATTTTTTGGTTTTCCAGTAATGTCTATAAAACTTATGTTTACACTATTCTTCAGTCTATTAAGTGTGCAAGAGCATTCTGTCTTTAAAAAAAGTACATATTTTAATTTAAAAATACTTTATTTCTCAAAAATGCTAACCATCATCTGACAACTCAGGGTTGTCACAAACCTTCAATTTGTGAAAAAGCAAAGTCTGCAAAGCGCAATCAAATGAGGTATGCCTGTACTTTATGTCTGAGCACACTCCCAGCTGTCACCAGCTATCTCTAGCATTTAGATATTAGCTAGATTTTATGCCAAAGCAGGGATCATTTCACTTGCCCTGGATCAAAGTGCGTACACCTGACATCAGCAACCAGCCCGCAAGTGTGCGAGTGTGCACAGGGCTGGCACAGGACAGACACCCACAAGCCAACTTGAAATCCCTCACAGGTATTTCCAGACTAGCTTTTTCCATGTCCTAGAGCATTTCTGATAACTCCTCTTCTCGTCAGATCAGACACCTCTAGATGAGAAACCCAGACACTAATCAGAGGATTAACATGATGAGTCATTTATCCAGGTTCATAATAAGAATGCCTTGTTCACATTATAAGTGGAATCATTCAACTGTAATCTTTAGTCCTCTCCCCTCCTCCACTGTGGTGGCGATTATAGAAAAGTAAGAGCTTCTTTCTTCTTTCCCAGAGGCGATGGAAGCGCTAATCTTTCCCACCCTCAGCAATGGCTCTCAGCTGCACATTACAATCACCTGGGGAGCCTTAAGATCTACTGATGCTTGGGCCCTACTGAATCAGAATCTCTGGCTGACGGACCCAGACATTGTTTCTTGGTTTTGTTTTATTTGTTTCTTTTTGTTGCCGTTTTGTTTTTAGCTCTCCAGGTGATCCTGATTTTCAGCTAGGGTCGAGAGCCACTGACATAGATGGTTTTGTTATTTCCTCAGCACAGCCCCAAACTTGGGCCTAGCTGGATCTTCTGCAGAAAAGGGTTAATCACATCATGATGTAAAATGGAACACCTCGGAAGAAAGTATAGAGAAGTACGTTCTAGTCTAACTGCATGTGAGTCTGTTTGGGCTGAAGGAAAGTACATGTATATGAAGTAAAAAATATGTAACAGAATTGTGGTACAGTGATGGCACAGTCAACAACAATGGTGGCCGTAACAGTAACTGATGGGTATTGGGCATTTCCAATGTGCATGCACTGTGCTAAGCATTTTACATATATAATCTCTTTTACTCCCAAGAATCCTGTGAGGTTGATATTATCAACCCCATTTTATAGATTAAGAATCTGAGGTTCAGAAAGTAACTTGCTACACAACGGCACACACCTTCCAACTTGGGTTTTCCTCGCTCCAAAGGCTATGCTGCCATTGATTGCAGGCCTCGTTGTAGGCCCAGCAGTAGAGGGTCCTGAAAACCACCAGATGGTAACTCTTGAGATAAGCAACTTCCCTTGTTCCTTATCATCCTTTTCCTGGGGATCAGGTCAAATTTTCAATTCTGGTGTGGCCTCTTGTGTGGGGGACTAAAGTACGGAAAAGCTGAGGGCTCTGGATTCATCTAGAATCCAGTATAAG
Source organism: Balaenoptera physalus (assembly GCF_965194825.1). Lineage (NCBI taxonomy): Eukaryota > Metazoa > Chordata > Mammalia > Artiodactyla > Balaenopteridae > Balaenoptera > Balaenoptera physalus. The sequence goes on along the minus strand of NW_028124944.1, from coordinate 43,222 downwards.
TCTAGAGCCACTTGTTCTTTGGGCTTTGCCGACCAGGCATGAGGTGGGGCACCCTTTAGACTAGATTTCAGGACCTGTCTGGTATCTTGGCAGAGGGAGCTTCAGTTCGGTAAATATTGATGCTGCACATGCTGTGAGCCAAACACTGGTGCCAGGGGTGCAAAGATGAAGAGGCATGGGCTTACCAGGCAGGACGTGGTGGGAGCACAGAGGAAGCACCTGGCCCAACCTGGTGGCTCAGGGAAGACCCAGGCTGTGCCTGGAAGGCTGAATATGAATTAGGTGATCTATGAGTCAGGGTTTAGTACAGGAAGAAACCACTCTAGGTGTTTCAAACAGAGAAATATTTAATACTGAGAATCAAACAGAGGCTTACAAAATTGATGAGCTGGAGGGGCAGAAGTCAGGGGGGTACCCCTGGGCTATTGAGTTCATGGGCCTACCACAGTAGCTATGTTCCAGAAGTTGGGATGGTGCTGCAGCAAGGGCGCTTCACACCCATGAAACTGGTGACTAGACACTGAAACAGGACATTGAGTCCAACAGCATTAAATGCCTCTTAACATTATTGCTCAAACCTTGCTGGCCAACAGCAACAGCAACAGAATGATGCCTTCTCCTTGCATCTGCCTCCAAATCTTACACAAGTGCACCTGGTTGACTGAACTTATTTCAGATCAAGACCCTAGCTGCAAGGGAGTCTGAAAAAAGTAGTTTGGCAGTTCGCCATCTCTTCAAGCAAATTACTAGAAGGATAGAATGGACGCTGGAGAGGCAATCACTAGTATCCACTATAGGTAAGGAAACTGAGAAGGACTTCCTAGACAGAGGAATCAGCACAAGTAACGGGCACAAGGCCATGAAAGAGCACGATTCAAGTGGTGAACAGCTGGGCATGGCTATGCTATCAGAAGCATGTGAATCAAGGTTTTTACCTGAAAGTGCACTCACGTCTAATCAACATATTTTTGATTAATTAGATTCGTATGTACACTGTACACATGACACTCTTTCCTATTGATACAGCGCTTGATGTATTCAACTGACTACTAGTGCAGAGGAGAAAGGAAAGGAGCAAAAAGCATGAAAAAGAATAAATAAAATTGTTAGGTAATAGTCATCCACAAAGAAAACAGAACATTAACCTTCCCCAAGCCTAATGTTGCAAACACTGTTGATTATGTGCCGAGGAGTCATCTCCCCTTTTTCCTTCCTAACAAAACCCCCGTTATTTGTTTTGTTCTGTTTTGTGGGGGAATCCACCCTTTTCTGCATAGCCCTGTGCTTCAGGAGAGGCAGGAGCTTCAGGTCAAGCCCCAAGGAGTAACACGTGATTAGTCTAACTGCTCGTGTTTCTCCCCTTCTTCTTATCAGCGTTTAGGTTACATACATGCATGGGACACAGTTCTAGCCAATAAGGCGTGGTGTGGGGGCCAGTGTGAGGTAAGTCTGTCAGGGGCTTATGGGAAAGCTCTTACTCCAAAGGAGAAGCAGTCCTCTCCCCTGCTGGGTATTGTTTTGTCTGCCTGTGATGCCTACCACTGTGGGCACCATCTTGCAACCACAAAGGAGCTAAGTTGACCCAGTGAAGAAGGATGGCATTGAGGCTGCCTGAACTGTTGGCCTCCAGACTTGTTGTTATGTGATACGATACGCTGCTTATTTTTTAATACATTTGAGTCCCTGTTTTCTTTCACTTGCAACCAAGAACATTGTAACTACTACTTGCAGTCTGTACACTTAGGATGAGATCTGCCCACTTAAACTTGGCTAATGAAGTCTCTGGAGGAGATTTAAGGAGAAAAATTTATTCCCTTTTTTTTCCACCAGAAAAATTGTTGTTTACCCTTCAAGAGCATTCAAGACCCACTCAAATGTCATTTCTGTCAAGCTGAGTGCTTTGTTATTGCCTGTACTCCCACAGCCCTCCCACTACTTCTCTATTACAGCACTTTACTCATGTACTCTTTCAGCAAATATTTATTGAGTGCCTATTTGGGGCTTGGTAGTGTTTTAGGCACAGGGGTTACAGTAGGAAACTAAATGCATGGAGATTCCAATCTAGTAGAAGACAGACAATGAATGAAAAAATTTTAATGTGATGACTCTTATCAAAGGGAAAAAAAAAGAATTCTTGTAAAAGAGGGGGAAATAACTACCTTGAAATTTATTTTATTGTACTGTGATTCTCTGTTCATATGTCAGTTTTTTTCCACTAGATTGTGTGTTCTTGTAACCTCACATCACCCACCACTTCCCTGGGGGATTGCATTTTCCAAAGATGGCTGCGAAAACCTCTCCCATCCCACAGGTTTTTCTGCAATGTGATCTTGCCATTCCCCATAGGGGAGGGATGTAGGCGGTCCTAAGTCTCCTCCTCTTGAATCTCAGTGGGCTTGTGACGGTTTGGACCCATGGACTGTGTTGGAAGTGATGCTCTAAAACTTCCATGGATAGGTCATAAAAGGCCGTGTAGTTTCCACCTGGGTCTCTTGGGACACTTGTTTTTTGGAAGTGCTTTTTCTTGGGACACTCCCTCTTGACACCTACATATAGATGCTCCACTTGACAGTCCCAGCTGAGTGAGCCTTCAAGTCATCCCAGGTTAGGTAAAGAAGCTTCCAGATGATTCCAGCCCCCAACCTCAAGTCATTCCTAGTTGTTCAAGTCTTCCCAACTGAGGCCCCAGATGTCATGAATCAGAGACAAGCCATCCCTGCTGTGCCCTCTCCAAATTCCTGATCCACCGTATCCATGTGCATAATAAAATGCCTGTTGGTTCACACCACTACTTTGGAGTGGTTTGTTACACAGCAGCAATGACTGGAACCCCCCAAATCTGCCTTTCTGTGAAATTTTAATCCAGTAGACAACTTTTTTTCTTTTCACCTGACCCAGTTGGTGATCAACTTATGCACTGAAGCTTGAGAACTTTCATCCATCTTACTTTCATCCCATTGAGTGTCGCTGTTGATGATATGCATGTGAAATGTCTAATCTTTTAAAACACAAATCTTCACCATTGATCTTAATATCCTGCTGCAGTGAGTTCCCCAGTTCAATTGTGTGTAGTGGGGAAAAAGTGCCTCCTTTTATCCATTTTAAACATGCTTCCTTTTCATCTCATCTTGTCCTCTTGCTCTTCCCCAAGTAAAGTGATTTCCATTTTGTGGGTACCTAGACACAGAGAACTGAGTTGAGACAATAATCTTTCTTTGGTTACCCAGAAGGCCTCGGGCGTGCTGCGACGGGGAGCAGTGGATTTTAGCTGGTGACTTAAAGGTGGTGGAACACTGTATTCTAATTAGTCACAAGTTTAGTTCCAAGCTTTCAAAAAATAGTCTAGATTCTGCAAGACACAGTAGGTGTCCTCTTGTGGTGCTGGGAAGTAGAGCACAGTAGAGAGGGAAGAGCATTGGCCAGTACATAGGCAATCCGGATTCAAGTCTCGTCTTGTGAGCCAGCTGTGTGCCCTTGGGCATAACACTTAGCCTCTCTGGACCTCATTCTCCTCAACTATAGAGTGAAGAGATTCAACCAGAGGGTTCTGGAGCACCCTTTTGCCTCTAACTTTGTATGAATTCTATGTATTTGCCAGTCATTTTGAAACATCTACTACATAAATCCACGGGAAGGAAAAGTTTGTATTCCAAACAGTTTGCCATTTTAGCTTCAAAGTGGAGTTGGAGAGAGCCACCACTCCCCCCTAACAAATTTTCTAGTTTTTAGAAAACTAATGTTATCGTTTTCCAAAAACACAATCCAAATTAGGCTTCAATTACCAAAAATATATCCTGCTGTGACTGTTAAGTGACAGGTCTTGCAACCTGAGTCCTTTTAGTTTGGGGGTGCACCCCAGGGCTCCCATCAGCCTTGCTTTCATGAGCCTATCAATTCTCACGGTGCCATTGCTCGATGTTTGCATGGGGACAACTCCATTCTAAGTGATGAGAGTGAATGGATGGGGTGAACTGCTGCTGCATATGGCCACCTTGGGGAGGAAAAAGAATATTGTCCCAGTGAGCAGTCCAGTAGGAACTATTCAAGGGAATCTCTAGAAATCTGAAATCTCTTCCCAATTCTTTCTCTCCCTACAGAAGAAAAAAGGCAGTTACCATGTGGGACTTGGGGAAAGCATTCAGTCTCACTCAACCTGGACTCATTTCACTAATTTTCTGGTCTGCTTAATATTTCTTCAACAGTTGTGATTCTTAGAACTTCGTGGGCTCTAACCCACTTCTTAAGCTCTGCATCCTGTTTTGTCTTACTGAATTTTCTCTTTCCAATCCCAGGTGGGTGGGGGAAATGCTTCTCATCTCTGATTTTAAAATTCATTCCAGAATCTCCACTATTGAAGTGCTACCATGCATTGAGAGGACAGATTGCTTTCACTGTTGGCTTAACAAACTCTATCAATAGCAACAAGTAGCATGACGAGGTTCTACTCAACAGAAACTTACTTGTAAGGTTAAGAAAACCCCTGCGGTCCTTAGACAAAACTTCAGGTAACAAGTAGGAGAATAACAGCAGTAAAAGTAATAAAAAATATATCTAGTGTTTAGAAGAGCTTTTTGAAAATATTCTAAAGAAGAACCCTCCCACACTTCCCTTAATAAGATATCTCATATGTGATCACACATATCCACTTCCTTATCATCAGTATCATATGCGAGGATGTTTTGACGTTTTTGTGAAGGCTTTCAAGGAAGGCTTGAAAACAACACAGCAGCATCTATAATGCATAATACTGTCAGTTGTATCAATGGGAAAACTGAAGATCATGTAGGATGAATCACTTGGTTATTATTTGCTTGTTTAAGTTATTTGGGTAAAACAAGTCAGAAGTGTTGCTTGTTTCTTAGAGCGGTGCTACCCCTGCGAGGCTGCCTTCATGTGCTCAGTGACTCCTTGATTGTAGCTAAAAGGGGGACCCAGGGTTCCCACACACCACATTCTGTTCCCCCTTCTGTCATTCCTGCTCACACTCTAGTGGGGGGATGAGTTTGAAGGCTTGTTGTCTTCAAAACCCTTCTGTCTATGTGGGCTATGCTGTATCATTGCTTGTTGCCCAAAGGCGCTCTGCAAAGATAATTTACTGCCTAAGAAAGTGGTATATACAGAACTGGTCAAGCCATGGGTTGCACTTTTTACAAAATTAATAAACAATTTTTTAAAGCAGTTTTAGGTTTACAGAAAATTGAGCAGATAGGGCTTCCCTGGTGGTGCAGTGGTTAACAATCCTCCTGCCAATGCAGGGGACACGGGTTTGATCCCTGGTCTGGGAAGATCCCACATGCCACAGAGCAACTAAGCCCATGTGCCACAACTACTGAGCTTGCGCTCTAGAGCCCGTGAGCCACAACTACTGAGCCCGCGTGCCACAACTACTGAAGCCTGTGCGCCTAGAGCCTGTGCTCCACAACAAGAGAAGCCACCACAATGAGAAGCCTGTGCACCATAACAAAGAGTGGCCCCGCTCACCACAACTAGAGAAAGCCCGCGTGCAGCAACGAAGACCCAACACAGCCAAAAATAAAGAAATAAAGAAGTAAAGTAAAATAAAATTTAAAAAAAGAAAATTGAGCAGATAGTACAGAGAGTTTCCATATATCCTCTCCTTTTCCCACTCACAGTTTCTCCTTAGTGCGGTTCTTAGTTCTCTCTTAATTCTCTTGCCTTAGTGCAGTTACAATTTATTACAATTGATGAACCAATATTCATATACCATTACTAACTAAAGTCCATAGTTTGCATTAGGATTCGCTCTTTGTGTTATACAGTTCCGTAGGTTTTGACAAATAATGTCATGTGTCCATCAATACGGTATCCTACAGAATAGTTTCACTGCCTTAAATATCTCCCGTGTTTCACCTAATCATCACTTCCTCACCCCGCCTTGACCCTTGACCCCTGACTATCACATCTCTTTACTTTCTTTCCCAGAATGTCATATCGTTGGAGTCATTCAGTATGCAGCCTTTTCAGATTGGTTTCTTTTATTTAGCAATATGCACTTAAGGTTCCTTCGTGTCTTTTCATGGCTTGATAACTCATTTCTTTTTTTTTTTTTTAATATCCTCTTTTTTTTAGAAGAAGAAATTACAAATAACAAAACATTAGCAAAATGAGTAGAAAGTACAGCGACTTCTCATATACTCCCCCTGCCCTCACACATGCACAGCCTTCCCCATCATCAACATCCCACACCAGAGTGGTACATTTGTTACAATAAATGGACCTACATTGACACATCGTTATCACCAACGACCGTGGATTGTATTAGGGTCTGCTGTTGGTACTGTATTCTATGGGTTGTTTTTGTTTTGTAATTAATTAATTAATTTATTTATGGCTGTGTTGGGTCTTCGTTTCTGTGCGAGGGCTTTCTCTAGTTGCGGCAAGCGGGGGCCACTCTTCATCGCGGTGCGCGGGCCTCTCACTATCGCGGCCTCTCTTGTTGCGGAGCACAGGCTCCAGACGCGCAGGCTCAGTAATTGTGGCTCACGGGCCCAGTTGCTCCGCGGCATGTGGGATCTTCCCAGACCAGGGCTCAAACCCGTGTCCCCTGCATTAGCAGGCAGATTCTCAACCACTGCGCCACCAGGGAAGCCCTGGGTTTCTTTTTTGCTTCTTCCGTTTTTTTTTTTTGTTTTTTTTTTTTTACAAAACAGCAGCAGGAAAGAAAAATGCAGGAGGCAGATGAGCCAGGCACCGGGGTTCAGATCAGAAGGGAGCAGGGAGACCAAGCTGTTACTGCAGGCTGGCCCCGGAACTCTGTCCCAGCATCCTGGGAGCACGGCAACAAGCCCTAGAAGGAGCAGAGAGTGGGTGAGGAGACGGCTGTCCCAGCTCGGTGGCGGCACCGCTCCTTGGGCGGCCACCCTGGCGGTCAGCCAGGTTGGGAGCACTTGAGGCTCCTGTGTTTGGAGGCCTGGTCTCCAAAGCACGGACCCACAGGGGCCAGGCAGAGGAAGGAGGTAGGAAGGGCCGGCACAGAAGGGCTATGAGTTCTATCTGGGTCCCCCGGGACCACGGGGCCCAGGTGGGCAGGGGCAGTCAGGACGCTTCCCTGCTTGTCAGACAATCAGCTTCTTCAGGAAGGCCTCCAGCTGGTCCTCATCCTTGATGCCCACAAACTTGTCCACCACATCCCCATTCTTGATGGCCAGCACGGTGGGCACAGCTGATACCTCATACTCTATGGCGAGGTCTGTGTGGTCATCAATATCCGCCTTGGCCATCACCACCTTTCCATGCTGCTTGGCCACCACCTTCTCTAACCTTGGCCCCAGGATCTTGCAGGGACCACATCACTGTGCATGGAAATCCACAACCACTGGTGTCTCACTGTTGACAACTCAGTCTTGAAAGTCTGGTCCATCCTGGATGTTAAAGGTCATTGTACAGACTCTGGTGGTGTATATTGACTGGGCTTGGCTGGGTGTTACTGTCAGGTTATTAGGACTGCGCTGTGGGGTCTGCAGGGCCCTGGAGGCAAGGGGCGCCCACTGACTCTGAGAGGGCTTCCTGCAGATTATGGAGGCCAGGAACCTCCCCAGGAGAAGTCGCTAAGCCATCTCCCTGCAGCGAGAGCAGAGGGGTGCACAACGCGACCCTCCCAACCGGTCAAGGGCACTTCTGTTCCCTATTCATTTCTTTACTCACTGCCTGCCATCCAGCTTGCACACATCCCCAGTCACCCAGTTGCCGCAGCCAATGGTATTTGTAGCTTTCCTGCCCCACGGACAACACTGGACAATTGCGAATGGAGCATCTACTGGCCAGGTACTGTGCTCGGTGCTCTGCTCCAGAAATGAGAAGCAGATGTGATCCCTACCCTCATGGGACTCACGTGATCAGTCATTCCTAATTAATACTCAGGTCCCTTGATTGCCACTGCTCCCTTTGGCAGGTTTACTTAAATGCCACTTAAATCTCCCTATTTTTGAAGACCTCTTCTTTCCTTCCCTTCCTTCTCTTCCTTCCTTCTTGCTTTCCTTCTTCCCCTCCTTCCTTCCTTCTTTCCTTCCTTCCTTTCTTCCTTTCCTTATTATACATGTCTTCTCAAGGCAATCACTTCTATACCTACAGCTTCAATTACTTTGTGTATACTCTAATGACAACACAATTTTAAATGTTGTTTTCATTTACCAGTTTTTTGTTGTTGTTGTTTTTCTTTTTTGGTTTATTCCTAGGTATTTTATTCTTTTTGTTGCAATGGTAAATGGGAGTGTTTCCATAATTTCTCTTTCAGATTTTTCATCATTAGTGTATAGGAATGCAAGAGATTTCTGTGCATTCATTTTGTATCCTGCAGCGTTACCATATTCATTAATTAGCTCTAGCAGTTTTCTGGTGGCAGTTTTAGGATTCTCTATGTATAGCATCATGTCTTCCGCAAACAGTGACAGTTTTACTTCTTCTTTTCCAATTTGTATTCCTTTTATTTCTTTTTCTTCTCTGATTGCCGTGGCTAGGACTTCCAGAACTATGTTGAATAATAGTGGTGAGAGTGGACATCCTTGTCTCATTCCTGATCTTAGAGGAAATGCTTTCAGTTTTTCACCATTGAGAATGATGTTTGCTGTGGGTTTGTCATATATGGCCTTTATTATGTTGAGGTAGGTTCCCTCTATGCCCACTTTCTGGAGAGTTTTTATCATAAATGGGTGTTGAATTTTGTCAAAATAAACACTCTTCATCGCGGTGCGTGGGCCTCTCACTATCGCGGCCTCTCTTGTTGTGGAGCACAGGCTGCAGACGCACAGGCTCAGCAATTGTTGCTCACGGGCCTAGTCGCTCCGCGGCATGTGGGATCTTCCCAGACCAGGGCTCGAACCCGTGTCCCCTGCATTGGCAGGCAGATTCTCAACCACTGCGCCACCAGGGAAGCACGTATTACTTATCTGGATGAGTAAGTTTTTGGCATCCCCTTAAAGTCATCTCACTCTAGGGTCCCAGCCCATGAGCCATGGGAGGGGGTCCATGGTGGTGGCATGGATGAGTCTAGGTAGGCAGAAGGGCCATAGAGAGTCATGGGATGCAGCTTGCACTTCCTCCCTTGGCAGGAAGGTCCCAGGGAGAGATTGCAGGGGGTCCATGAATATGGATGGGGAAAACCTCTGCAGTTAACCCAAATTGAGCATTTCTGACAACTATGACTATAGAGGAGATGACAGTAGCATTAACTGTATCTTTGATTTGTTACCAATTTGTCACCAAGAGAAGTCTGATGTATTTTCAGAGCAGGTTAGAGTTGAAGCAGATTTTATTTGTACCCACCACTACTTTGAAATGACAGAAGTTATTAGTACCACCTCTAGAGCTTATGATTGGAAGTACTGAGAAAGAAGCACATGTATTATGACATTGGAATTTCTTTTTTTAATTTAACTATATTTTTACAGAATCGAGTTTCCTTGTAATCTTATGTATATTATTTTATGTATTTATGCAGTGGTAATCAATATAGTCAGTAACTTGCCAAAGAAGGTCTGGGGCGTAGAAGTGCTTACAAACCCCCTCCTCTCAATCCTTTAACCTCTTGGGCCAAGTCTTTTACTCTGAGCATTGGAGATAAAAATCCCTGCCCTCCAGTATTACTGGGAGGATCAAATTCGACACTGTGCACGAACATCCCCATGCCCAATGTGAGGTGTTTTCAGTATTCAAAGGATGTGAACTGAATGTGACATTCCAAATAGAAAAGAAACAGCAATAACTCACATGCATTTGCTGCTCGTGCTGCCATAACAAAGCACCGAAGATTGGGTGGTTTAAATAACAGAAATTTATTAGGACTTCCCTGGCGGTCCAGCGGTTAAGACTCTGCACTCCCAATGCAGGTGGCACGGGGTCGATCCCTGATCAGGGAGCTAAGATCCTGCACTCGGCGTAGCCAAAAAGAATGAGAAACAAACAGAACTTATTTTCTCACAGTCTTGGAGGCTGGAAGTTCAAGTCAAGGTGTCGGCAGGGTGGGTTTCTCCCGAGTCCTCCCTCCTTGCTGTGTCTTCACACGGTCTTCCCTCTGTGCATGTCTGTGTCCCAGTCTCCTCTTCTTATAAGGACACCAGTCAGATTGGATAAGGAAGGGTCACCCTAATGACTGCATTTGATTTATTTACTACTTTAAAGGCTGTCTTTCCAAAAATAGTCGCATGCTAAGGTGCTGGGGGTTAGGACTTCAACATATGAATTTGAGGCGGGAGACACAATTCATCCTATCTTGAAAAAAAGACTGGATGCCTACCCAGGTCAAGGGGAGCAGAAGGGGCGACCACCCACCTCATCTCACATCCACGGCAGGTGATGGAAATCTCTGTCCTCACTCCTGTTTACTTCTCCAAGTGCGTTCACCACGTGCTACCACCTGATACAACCATCTCCCTTTGTAGTTTCGGTTCCAGTCTCCCTGAGGAAAAGTAGAAGCAAGCCCCAAAGCAAACCTCGGCCAGAGGGTTGTAAGTGAAGTTGGCGAGCATACCCCTCTTCTTTGTTTCACACGAGAAGCTTGTGGCAGATGCTTCCTCACAGCTGAGACATGCTCTGCAAACATCACCGAGAGGCCACTGCGGCATGGAGCACACGACTCCTGGACTCGCAGGCCTTTCTGAGTAGGCCAGTCATGCAAACAAATATTGGCCTATGTGTTAGGAGCCGTTAGATGGGCCTCGATGAAATTACATATTGGATTCCATGAAAACTGGGCAGTAATTCTCACGAGAAGTTTAACACCTCTTCCTACTGTCTTTTTTTTTTTTTTTTAAATAATAGACTTTTTTTTAAAGAGCAGTTTTAGATGTACAGAACGGTTTAGCATATAGTACAGAGAGTTCCCAATTTTCCTCCTCCCACACACCATTTCCAGTGTTAACATCTTTTGTGTAACAGTAGTACATTTGTTACAATGAATGAATCAATATTGATAAAATCCACAGCTGACATTGGAGTTCACTTCCGTTTCTGTACAGGTCTACCTGTTTGGACAAATGCAAAATGTCATGTATCTGCCACTACAGTATCATGCAGAATCCATTGACTGCCCTGAAAATCCCTTGTGTTCCCCATATGCGTCCCTTCTTTCCCATCCCCAGAACCCCTGGCAACCACTGATCTTTTCAGTTTTGCCTTTTCTAGAATGCCGTAGAGTTGGACTCATACAGTATGTAGACTTTTCAGATTGGCCTCTTTCGCTTAGTGATAGGCATTTAAAGTTCCTCCTTGTCTTCCCATGCCTTGATAGCTCATTTCTTTTTATTGCAGAATGATATTCTATTGTGTGGATGTGCCACAGTTTGTTTATCCATTCACCTACTGAGGACCATCTTGGTTGCTTTCGGTGTTTGGTGAGTAAAACTGTTGAACATTCCTGTGCGGGTTTTTGTGCAGACATAAGTTTTCAACTTAGTTGGGTAAACACCTAGGAGCATGGTTGCTGGATCGTATGTTTTGCTTTGTAAGAGACTGCCAAACTGTCTTCCAAAGTGGTCTTACGTTTCGCATTCCCACCAGCAACGCGGAAGAGTTCCTGTTGCTCAGCACCCTGTTAGCATTTGATTTTTTGCCGAGCTGCGTGGCTTGTGGGATCTTAGTCCCAAGACCAGGGACAGAACACAGCCCTGGCAATGAAAGCGCCAAGTCCTAACCCCTGAATTGCCAGGGAATTCCCCATATTTTGTCTTAATGTGCGTTTTCATTGTGATATGTGATATTCTGCATCTTTTCGTATGCTTGTTTGCCATCTGTATATCTCTTTGGTGAGTTTTTTTCCCCAGATCTTTTGCCCAGTTTTATTCTGTATTGTTTTCTTATTGTTGAGTTTTGAGAGTTCTTTGCATATTTTGGATATAATCCTTTATCAGATATGGATTTTGCAAATATATCTCCCAGTCTGTGGTTTGTCTTTTCATTAACAGTGTCTTTTGCAGAGCAGAAGTTTTTAATTTCAGTAAGTCCAATTCAGCAGTTTTTTTTTTTTTCAAGGATCATGTTTTTGGTGTTGTATCTAAAAACTCACTGCTAAACCCAAGGTCGTCTAGATTTTCTCCTACATTATCTTCTAGGAGTTTTATGTTTTTGCTTTTGACTTTTAGGCCCATGATCAATTTTAAGTTAGTTTCCGTGAAAAGCCTTGAGGTCTGGGCTAGATTAATTTTTTTGTTTGTTTTGTCTATGGATGTCTGTTGTTCCAGCACCATTTGTTAAAAAGGATATTCTTTCTCCATTGAAATACCTTTGCTCTTTTGTCAAAAATTAGTTGACTATATTTGTGCGGGTTCCTGCTGCCTTTTTATTAAACATTTGGCTACTGTTTAGGGGGAATACTGATAGCATTTGTTGCGAGCGGATTCTTGTATTCCAGCCCCCTGCAGTCAGCAACCAAAAATACTTGTTTGGAATATAGATATTGTGCAGTGGATACCTGTGTAGATCGTTGCTGCTCACGGCCTCCAAATTAACCTTTATACTTTTGTCAGAACGCACTAGCTCCTTTCCTGCTCTACTTTAATGTGCTTTTTCTCCTCTTTTCTTACACCATTCGAAAAATCTGCAAAACAGATGAAATAAAATAGTCTAATTTAACACGTTCCTACCACCCGTCTAGCATTCAGAAGGTGGAATTTCTCGGTGTTATTAGGATAAATGTAGGGGGTCGCGTTTCCTGTCTGAGGTCTTACAGAGTCCCTGGGGGCTCCTAGGAGTCTGTGGTAAAAGTGCTCGACTCCTTACTTGCAAGAAGATCGTTGGGATTATTGGGACACGATCAAACAGGCAAGATGGATTCCAAGCTCCCTCGCATTGTTAGCTACGGAAGACCAGCTGTAAAAAAAGTGGTCACACCGGGTCCTAGTTTGGAAGCGAGGATTTCCACCACTTTCTCATACTTTAAATGATTGGCGTCTGCCAAGTAATCAAAACATACCAAGGAACCTTTTCATCGTGTTCAGTTCGGAATTTCCAAGCAGCTAAGGACAAGCACGGCTGGCAAGCCAGAGGGCCAGTTTGGCTGCGCGGCTACTCGAGAGTGTGCGGTAGCCGGGGGCCGTGTCCCTGTAAAGGCGAAAGCTGTAATGCTGTCAACTTGTTATTTACTTTCCAAATCTGAATGACTGAGCAAGGCGAAAGGAGAATCAATCAACCACAATGTGACCCTACAGGCGGAAAAAACGCAGCGCTCCCATCAGCAGGCGGTGGGGGAAGGGAAGCACGTGTAACCCGGGCAGGGTTGCATCAGGAACTCGCTCGGGTTTTCTGTTGCCCCCCTGGTTTTTCGATTGCCTGTTAATACCTCAGCATCAGTCCTCACAAGCCCAGGGAGCCCGGGAGCAACGACGGGCAAGCTCAAGGGAAGGTCCCACCACGTCCTTTTGGGGGGCCTTGAATGGCAACTGATACAAAATAAGGCAAAATCTATTCTGCTGATTCACAATTATGGAGACTGTGTAAGTGTATCTTTTATTGATGTGCTCTAATAATAATGTGCAGCAACCGTCGTTTTACATCACTGACGTTTCACAGCAATATTTGGCAGCATAATTTTTAGTCTGCCTTTTTGATGGAGGACCAGCCCCTTAAACACTCACTTCGGGCCCCCTCTCCGCACAACCAGTACAGCAAATGGCCCGGTGTCCCAGCAAGGAGCAAGTGAGGTGCCAGTGTAAAACGCTGAGTGTGTACTGGGCTCTTGGGGCGAAGCTCCTTATACGCCAAAGGGAGGGGCAAACTTATTCTAAAATATTCGGCAAAGCAGACACCCAAGGTGCCGGCGGGTGGGTGCAGATGTTTGTTTAAGTGAACTCAGGCCTCGAGTGGGGGGCAGTTGTCGCCAAGCAGGAGGGGAGGCAGGAGCGCTGGGGCCTCGGGTTCACCAGAGCTGGGCCGAGCGAGCTGCGGCAACCTTAGCACTTGGCTGGGGCCCGAGGCCCGACGCCTCCGGGCGGGGGCGGGGGTGAGAAGGCCCAAGCGCCCGGCTTCTTCCCCCTGCCCCCGCCGGGAGCCTCCACCCCGCTGGGCCCGAGTTTCTTTCTCCCCACGCACTGCCGGCTCTTCGCTGGAGGCATTTTGCAAAGGTCGAGGCTCCCCCCTGGGCCCCCACTTTTCCGGGGAGGGGAGGAGACCATTGGGGTGCCCTGCCGGCCGCCGATTTTGAGGAAGCGGCGTCCTCAGGCAGGTTGCAGGGGTTCTGCTAGGGCAGCTGGGCGGCTGCTTCTTGGAGGTGGGGGAGGGTAACAGAGCGGTGGCCCGGTTCCCCCCTCCCCTGGAAACCGCGGTGCTGGTGACCGGGCTCCTGTCCCCTCCTGGCTGGGTCCGGGCCTGGGACGGGGTGGGCACAGGCCTGCGTCTCCTTCCGCCCGCATGGAGGCCACGAGGAAGGGACGGGGTTCGGATACACTAGGGAGACCCGGGTTCCCTTCAGCCACCCCGGGCGCGGCGGGGAGAGCAGAGTCAGGGGTGAGGGACGGGGGAGGGTTGCAGGTTCCCCCGCCGTGGGGACGGGGCGGCTCAGGACGCGAGTCTTCCCTGGAGCCCTGGGGGAGGGGCTGTGTTGGGGGCGGACTCTCCCCCTCTTGGCTGTGGGGGAGGGCAGGCCTGGTGGCCTCACCCTCCGTGGGGGAGGGACCGGCTTGGGACGCGCCCCTCCCCCCCGGGCGTGTGGGTGGGGGGTGTGTCGGGGGGGAGGACTCGGGCTCCCGTTCCCCGGCGGTGGGGGAGGGTGCGGGCTGGGGGCCGTGGGGGGAGGGGCCGGCCCGGCGGCGGAGGCGGCCTCCCTGGCAGTCCTCCCGGCCGGGGTCGGCGCGCTGGCGGCCGCTCCCCCCCGGAGGTCACTGCCCGTGCCGGTCCCTCCTGCCGTCCCGCCCTCTGCCGCCGCCACCGCTCCCGCCCCAGCCCCCCCCACCCCCCCGCACTCTCTGCGCTCGGGAGCGAGGTGCCGCCAGCGCCGCCGCCGCCCCGCCGCCGCCGCCGCCGCCGCCGCGCCCTCGGCCGCCATTCGGCCGCCATTCGGCCGCCATTCGGCCGCCATTCGGCCGCCATTCGGCCGCCATTCGGCCGCCATTCGGCCGCCATTCGGCCGCCATTCGGCCGCCATTCGGCATCCGAAACTTTCCAGCGCTCGCGCCTCACGGGAACTCGGCTGAGGCGGGGCGGGGGCGGGGCGGGGGCGGCGCGCGGCTGCTCCGGGTGCCGGGCCCTCCTCGGCCGCGGCACGGCCCGGGCTCGGCGACGGCCGGCCGGAGGGAGGTTCGGGGCGGCGGCGCCGCCGCAAGTTGCGCTGCTCGCGGCGAGGTGAGTGCGCGGGGCTCGGCCGGCCGGCTGGCCGGGCGCGGGGTGGGGCGGGGGGGGACGCCAACTTGTCCCGCATGGGGGCCGGCGGTTCCCTCCCTCCGGGGTCAGGCCGGCGGCCTGGGGCGCCCGCACGCTCCGTCCGCCTCCGGGGCTTTGGAGGGGCAGGTCCCCAAGTGTCTCTCGGGCTTGGGCTGGGGTGCGGCGCGCTCCCTGCAGGCTGCACAATACCCCGTTTTGGCTGCTCCCCAAAGTGCCGGCGCGTTGGGGGCGGGCGGAGGCTGGGGGGCTCCTTTGTTTCGGGGCGGGGGAGGCGGCCGGCAAGTTTGGGGAAGCGCTCGATTTGTCCCCCGGTGCCCCTTTGTCTGCCCAACCCGGGGTTGGCTGGACGGACGTGCGCCGCCGCGGGATCCCCCGTGGGGGGAGGGGAGCCCCATTCATCCCCGGGCGCGGGCCGGCCAGCCCCGGGCCGGCTGGAAGCGCGGCGGCGCGGGCCCTGGGCGGCTCAGTTCTTGAGCCGCAGAAACCGTCAAGGAAGTCGGGAGCTCCCCAGCCCGGGCGAGGAGTGCGGGCTGGGGGCGACTTCGGCGGACGGGGGGCGTCCCTGGTCGGGCCGGGTCTGCGGAGCGCGGCCTGGGGAGGCTGCAGACCTGTTGCTCCCGGGCTGGGGGGAGGGGTGCCCCCAGATTCGCGTCCTGGGCGCTGCTCCCCAGGGGGACCTTGCCCACGGGGGCCGGTGTTCGGAACGGGGTGGGGCGCGCCTTCGGGGGTCGCCGGAGGTCGCCGGGTCCTTGACAGTTGGGGGCTGCCAGAGGCCCGCGGGCGCTGGGTTAGGGCCTGCCCTTCACGTGCGCTGTCCGTGCGCGGTGAGGCCCGCGCCGGGGCTCGTTCTTAGCACGGCCTCGCATTCTCCGAGCCCCTCGCTTTGGAAATTCCACAAAGTTCGAGTCGGAGGTGGGGTGTTTTTTTTTTTTTCCTTCTTTCTTTTCTGTCGCTGATGTTGTAGAGCAGAACCCCAAAAGAAACAGAAACCCATGCCCTATTCCTTGTGCCACGGTTTCTGCTTTGCTTTGTCACATGTGGTTTGACCTGACTGCTGGATGTTTTTCTCTCCAGGCGCGCCGCCTGGGTCCCTGGGTTAACCTGAAAGGGGAGGGGCGGGACTCCAGCCTGGGAGGGGGAGGGGAGCGCCACTCTTCCGTCCTGAACGGTGGCCTCGGTGTAGGAAATTGCCCAGGACGATTTTATGAAAAGTTTACAACTAGTCATTCCTAGGAAAGACGCGATGGGTGGGAGGGGGGCGCGAATGTTGAGTATGGAACAGTTGAGACGTGAAGATGACTCTTTTATGTTTAGGGATGTTAATATCTCAAACGTACGGCAGATTTTCGTGGAAAACCCCCCAGCTGGATGATGAATCCAGGGATGAAAGTTAAAGTGCATCACTTGACCCACTTATTAAGATAGCCCCTTAAGGATATTCTAGACCTGAAGGGAACACACACCTGTGGGACAAAAATGGAGACTTCAGGTGTTGATTTGGTGTTGTGCACAGCAGGGTGTGTGTCATTGGATCTTCTGAGGTTGGCTCTTCTTGTGCTTCTGTCCAGGGCTTAAGTCACTCTGGGAATTGTCAACACCCCTCATTTAAATTTCACACCTTGACCCTTAAATCTCCCAAAGCTCACCCCTCCTGAAAGTTTGGGTGTTTAAATGAAGTGTGTGGTATCCTAGTTGGTCTCGAATCTCACCTTTAACCGTGGGAGTCTCAGTTTTCTCATCTGTGTGATGGCATCATGAGTCTACCTGGGTGAGCTGTTAGGAGGGTTTCAGCGCTAGCCAGCAGAAAGGGGAATAGAGCCCGAGTCCAGCTCCATCAGGACACCTAACGCTTTGCTAGAAAAGCAGCCTTTGTCCCCGTTTGGCCTGAACTAGTGAAAGGGCCCACCCTGTTGTTCTGCTCTACCGTTGACCTTCAAGTCCTGTAACTTTTCTGAGTGTCGTTTTCTGTATGTAAAAATAAAAACGGGAACTGAAATCGTGGTGCTCATTGGGTAGTGCAAGGACAGGAAGAGGGAATGTACGTGTAATTTTTTTGAAAACTACAACGCTGCCTGTAAGTTTTAGTTGTTATGGTATTGTGCAGGTAGAGTAGTTTTCCTAATGTTACTCTAATGCCATGCAGTGAGGATTTTACGGGCACTTAATGCCCTGTGTGCAACAATTATTTTCATTCTACTTCAGAGGACACTGACTTGTTAATATATGGTGGAGGGAGGATTGTTTGATTCCGAAAGCCCAGCTCTTAAGCTTGGTGTTATTTTGCCTTCCTGTGTATACATAGTGTGAATCTTCCCACTTGGAGACAAGCTCGTTAAATTACACACACACACACACACACACACACACACACACACACACACACACCCCATTTCTCTTTCTCTCTCTCTCTTTCTCTCCCTCTCCCACACAGAAGAACCTACATTGAAATCTGTTTGTACACCTAGATGAATCTCAGCAGAAATCATGAAATGTCCACCACAGTGGAAAGATTGTTTTCATCTGTAGCTTAATTATCTGGTGTGGCAGCCACTAGCCAACATGGGCATATTTAGATTCAAATTAACTAAGATTCAGTAACAATTCTGTTGTTACTAAAATAAACAATTCTGTTCTTTCAGTGCTCTACCCATAATTCACATACCCAATAGATGTGTGTAACTAGTGGCCGCCATATTGGGACAGCGCAGAACTTGCAGAATGTTCTATTGGAAGGCGATTCTCTATAGTTACTGCAAGTAAGGATTGATAAAGAAGGCAGTAAAGAGAGTTAGTTTACTTTTTGTGGGAGGAGGGGAGAGGCTGTAAGAGTTTGAAATAATTTACTGGTAGACTTTTAAAAAAAAAAAAGGTAGGCCCATTTCAGCTAGCAGGTGACCTAGGAAAGTGATTTCAGTGAGGTTGACAGCTGTGGTTTTTTAGATTGAGGTGGTTTGGATCACTTTTGAATTAGAAAACCAGAACTCCAAGCTGGAGTCTCTCACTGAGTATTTAACCTTGGACACGGCATTTAGTGTCTTTGTGCCTCAGTTTCCCCATGTGAAAAATGGCATAGCCAGTCCCCATGTTGCCTGCCTTTGAGTGTGTCGTGGCGAACATCTCTTGGGATGGTGGGGAGCCCAAGGTGTGACCGTCAGTGAAGCCCCTCGTAGGTGATTTAGAGGCCTTAGGTGATGTAGAGGCCTTATCTGATATGTTTAAAGCGGTGTTCGCCATGGGCTACCTACCCCTCCCCCCAAGTTTATGTCTTAAGTTTTAAGGTTTAATTTCTTGAGGGTCAAATCTTCTCTTATTAAAAGACTGATCAGGAATCCTTCCAACAAAGTGAGGCTTAACAATAGTCAAAGTATTTTTTAAAAGCGGCTGAGTGCTGGCCGTTTCCTGTATACTGGTCCCTGAGTCAGGATGTTATTTTTATTACTTAGTTGGTGTGTTCTTTGCATAGTCTTTTGTATTTTTTTATAGCAACGTATTAGAAATTTTATTTGTGGTTGGGGGGAAAAACCCAGTTTTGCATCTGTGAGAGAGGTGACTTCCCAGATCCCCCTCTGCCATTTGTCCTCACTCTTGCTTTCTCTCAGGACTGCTGTGACCTGTCAGGCTTTTGAGACACCTGGGATATCCATGATTCTCTTCCAGAGGCGGGCAATGGGTTCCTGCAGAGGGAAGCCAGGCCCACAAGAGCCATCTCATGTAGGTCCTGAGTGTCAGGAATTCAGACCCTTCATCAGTTACCTATTGGGAGGGAGGACCCCACACCCCAACCCTGAGGCTGCCCCCTCCTTGAGCTTTCCGCCAGGTGTCTGGGTCTTGGGCTCTGCACACGTGGTTATTGCCAGGCCTGACCCGGGCCAGAGGACAAGCACGATCACTCTGCCCTGTGAGGCGAGACTGTCCCAGGTGTGGTGTCCCCGGATACCTTGCATTTGCCTCCTTTTTCTCCCTTAAAAAAGAAGAGTACGTGACTTCCAATAAGTTGTTAATCTTTCACCACCCAAGACGTTTAAAAAATAGTTTCAATCAGGAAGCAAGACTAAAGTCATTTTGTAAACTTTTTTGTTTTTTAAGTTGGAAAGATAAACATTTTTTTTTTTTTTCCATACCTATTTTTAGCGTGAAGGAAGTAACTGGCCTCGTGAGTGGAGACTGGATGTGAGTTTCTCCCTCGGGTCTTGCCCTCCTTGGCCCTCCCTCCTGTCCATCCTTCCCATGGGGCTCGACCAACTGGATGGCCCCGGCCACGTGAGTAGAGCGAGACCCAGCAACCAAAATAAACGCTGGATGTGGGAAGGGACAAACAGTCAACATGTTTGTAGAGGGAAAGAGAGCCTGCTCTGAGAAAATGAGTTTAAAACCTCAGGGGAAAAACGCAGTCATTAAGGAATGTGCTCCCCGGGAACTTGACCATGGAGGTGGCCGCCTCCTGCAAAGCACTTCTGTGCATTATCGCCGTCGTCAAATATTTATTGAGAATCCACTGCCTGATTGAAGATTGCAGATGTGAACTGGAAGCCATTGAAAAGTTAAATTGGAGCAAATTTAAACTTGGAAACAGAGGAGAGAGTATTTTCTTCTGATGGAGGAAGTTGGGTACCGTTTCCATGGCTGGTTTGTTCTTGGTAGTTGGGAAGGAAGAGGTGGAGATGGAGCGTGTGACTCGCAGGTTCGAGAGAAAGGGACGTCGTAGGGACGAAGGTAGCGGAGATGGTGGCTTACTGGAACCGTGTTTTCAGCGTTGAGCTCTAGAAGCTTGTGGTCAGCCCATGGTTCTCAGGGCAGTTTTGTCCCCTACCGTCAAGCAGCTTTTGGCAATATCTGGAGACGTGTGGTTGTCACAAGTTGGGGGAGGGGGACGGTGATGCTCCTGGCGTCCGGGGGGGCGGGGGGGGGGGTCCGTGGATGCTGCGTAACATCCCACAGTGCACGGGACAGACCCACCCCAGAGAGCGACCCGGCGCTTAATGGCCGTGATGCCAGGGTGGAGACACCAGCCCTGAGTTCTGCTGTCAGCCGTGCAGTCCTGTCTTGAGCAAGGTCCACGGGCAGCTGGATGTCAAGATAGGTATCCGGCGCTGTGGTTCTCACGGCTCCGGCTCCCGTAGGCCATTTTGGGATACATTAGGAAGTAAATGAGAAGGGAAAGGAGGAGGTGGGAAGTGGATGGCGGGAGCGGCGCAAGGCCAGGAGGTGTTGGGGGCGGGGGGGCGGCTGCGAGTCGCCTGAGCTCTGTCTCAACTCGAGTATTTTAGAGCCCTGATGCCAGCGCGCCTGCAGGGCTCCTTCCTGCTGGTTTTGCGGATGTCATTGCAGATTTAGCGGGTCTCACCTTTGGTCGGCTTCTTGGGACTTGGGTATTTATCAGGGGAACACCTGGTACCTGTCTGCTGTTTTCGGACCCTCTCTGTGCCCAGCGAGATGTCGGTTAACCTGGACTTGGGGTAACCTCCACCGCCGTGCTTGGGAGGGCGGGCGGACACATCAGTGTGGGAGGCGTTTGCGGCCTGCAGGACTCTGGATGCTGTTTCAAGCCCTGTCCTCTCCTGTGAGTAGTTGATTCGTGAACGGCTGGGGGCAGCTGGGTGCGGACCTGCAGTGGGGCCCTCTCCCACGAATGGGCACTGCTGGCGCCTGGAGTCTGGTCCTCCTGAGCCAGCCCGTGGCCCCGTGGCCTGTGACCCCCCCCCCGCCCAAGAGGAGCGCCAAGCCCAGCCTGGTTGGGGGCCCTGTGGGCTCCTGGTGGTCATGGGGTCGGGGACACTTGGTTTGCAGCCAGCTCACCATGCACTGACCGCCTCTGGGCACATGTTACCTTCTCTGGCCTTAGTTTTCTTCTTGAGAGAGAAAGAAAATAAAATCTGTTTCTCAGGCTTGTATTAACAGAAGGAGGATTATTATCATGCTTGGAGCCCAGTGTCCTTAGGTTTTCCTCTACTCTGAAGTTGGGAATTGGTGTGGAAATATCCAATAATGACAGTAATAATATATCTTTTTTAGTTACGGTGGTCTCCATCAATTGCTTGCTTGCTTTTCTTAAGTTAAATTTCAGGGCTGGCATACGCACACAAACACACACACGTGCTGTATTCAGACACATATGTATTCTCTGTATATTTCCTAAATTTACTATGTGATAAATGATGAATTTCAGCATGCTTAAATTTCTGTAACCACCACCATCATCAGGATACCAAACAACTAAATTCCGTCACCCCAAAGGTGTCCGTGGTGCTTTCCCTCCATACTCCCCGCTCTCTCAGCCCCTAACTCGGGGCACCTGCCGATCAGCTCTGCTCTCCTGGTCTTGGTAATCACATTTTAACTCAGGATGAAATGCCTAATAGTGAATCTCTCCACTCTTCGAGCACCTTCCTTGACTCATGAATTTTATACTGTGGCACACTTGGGCCCATGTGTTTTTCTCAGAATGATTTTGCACTGTGGATATTATCAAAAGCAAGGAAAAGCCAAAACTTAGAGCTTCTTAATACTTGTAAGAAATCATAGTGAAAAAATATCGGCTATCTTGTTGGAGCTGCCTATAGGATTTGCACATTTCCTATGCCAGTTGATCCTTGCTGCCAAATCAGTTGAGATGGGACATTTTTGGATGCACTTTCAGAGACTGTTTCTGGAGCAGTACTATGTAAAATGTATCAGTAGGTTAGACTCATGTCTTTAGTTTCAAAAACAGGACACACATTAAGAGGCGTGGTTTTCCCAGTGGGTTGATAACGTGACCAAAAAGTACACTAAAAATATCCAGTTGTGTTTGCATTAGTTTGTTGTAGAAATAAATTCCTACGTCTGTGTTTCTATGTGGTTGTTCACCTGAATTCTACCTTGGGTCGTAATTTCACTATTTGTGATCAAATAAGGAATATCATGTTTTCTAGAGAATCCTTTGCCTGGCGTTTTGGTCACTTGTGTCCTGCCTTGGGTTGCCTGCCTGCTTGTGTGAAGTTGTTGAACCTGTGTGTGTCCTCACGTGTAGAGTGAAAGGCTTGATGAGCTGATCTTGAGGCCTCTCCTACCCCGTGTTTGCGGATTGTAATGTGGAAAAGGCACACGTTAAATGTTGCGTAGGCTCTTTTTTTTTTTTTTTTTTTTAACACTTTTGTAGGTTAAGGATTATGGTGGTTTTATATTAACTAGCAATTTGAGTAAACTATGTTCCATGCTTTAACTAACATTTTACCCATGATTGAAATAAACAATATTCAACTTAACATTGCTAAGTTAGTTGCATGTTTTACTGTAAAAAAAGACCCCAGCAATTCAGAAGACACTTTGGGCTGTGGGGTGCCTCTGAATAACTCTTACGAGTGTTGTAGTTTCCCAGTTTCAGGAGACCCTGTAAAATAAGCACAAACAATGCTCACGGCAAAATTCATAGTGTTTATTCTTGAAGAGACTGTCTCTGCCTTGAATTCCTGTCATTTTTTCCTATCGTGGTGGATGGAGCTGGAATACTGAAAAGAAAACATGAGAGTTTTCTCTGCTTACTTCCCTTGAGCCTGGAACCCAGAATATGACCCGAGATAGCCAGCCCGGAGCACTTTCCTTTCTGGAACACTTAACACCAACCCCCAGGGAGAATACAGAGGCAGGAGGAGGTGAGGACTCTCCCCGCCCCACCCCCCCCACCCCCCCACCGCCCCACCGGCGTGATGATCACCTTCTCTCTCTCCAAGATGTTGAAGACTTTCCTCATGTCTACCGCAACCTGGACACCCAGCCTCATCCATGTTGGAGCAAGGCTAGAGGGACACTGTCCGCTTCTTGGGAGAGCTTGGCTCATACTATTATAGACTTGCCCGTTGTCATTGGGCTTTAGAGTCTGTGTGAACATCCGGTATCGAATTTGCAAACACTTCTGCTTGTTTAAACTTTCCAATAGATGGAAATTTGGGCAAAAGAAGCTTACTGTATGTGATGCCATTTTATTTCTTAAATCAGTAATAACAAATACTTTAATATGGTAAGACCACGTAAGTCATGATTGGGAACTGGAGAAAATTCTGTGTAACTGAGCAGTGCTTTTTGTTTCTAGTGCGTTGGGGTGATTTTTAGCCTTAGCTGGGTCAGCTCTACCCGTCGAGGTACCCTTCTTATCTTGACATCCGTTTGAAGATGAGAAATGAGAAAGTGGAGTTGGAGGGATGTTACCCCGTTCATATGATGCAGACATCTGTAGCACCGGTATGCAAACATAATTCTCAGCACCTATAAAGTTCCAGGTGGTTGCCGAGTTTTAGGCTGTATTTAGAAAAGCAACTGAGCAGAGAACTGATGTCTCTACCATTTGATTCATTTGGGAGACAGAATAAACTTGGGTCCTTGCCTTAGGTTCTTTTCCCAGCAGAATCTTATCAGGCATTCTAATCCCTTGAAACTTGAATGCCAACTCTGTGTTGGTAAAGACTCAAGTATTCACAGTGATCAACGTAAAAACAAGGGTTGCCAGTCCCTGACAGTCACAGGTCAGTCTTGGGAGACGCGCTTTGGTTTAACTCCTAATTTGATTATGAAAAAATATCACATTAGGTTTGTATTTCTAAGATGCACGATGATTCTGTGCCAGTTTCAACAATTTCCAGAGATCTGTAGCGTAATTCTTCAAAAAGCCTTGCCAGGAGAAACAGCGTTGGAGGGGCACCCAGCTCAGAAGTTGGTGAAAATAAGAAGTAATGATCTCATTTGTCCAGTGCATGACAGAAACTGTTGTAGACCAGATGAGAACAAGGGGAGAGGCCTGTGGAAATTAGACTTGCCTGATAAATTTCATGGGCCTCCTAGTACATTTCCTTGAAACCAATAGTCTCCATGTTTAGTTGAGGCAGAGGGTGACAGAAATGCCTTGTCTCAGGTTTTAATTCAAAAAGTGGGCTCCCAAGTGGACTGCATATCCTCTGGCAGTGACAGTGGGATTTACTGGAGTGCAGGAAGAAACTTAAGTTCTCTGTTTATGTATTTTTATTTAATAGTTACAAAATGTCTATTTGTGGTCTATGAAAAATGCATATAATGTTTGTTGTGTGTTATCTCTAGTTAATAGGTTACATGAGTTGGAGTTAATGCTTAAAAGGTTTTCACTGAGAGGGATATGCAATGAAAAAGCATCTAGAGATCACTGATGGGGTCCCCAGAGGTGACGAGGGGCTGATATTGAAGTCCCTGAATAAAGTGGGACACAGATGTATTCCCCTGCCACGATGTGTGTGTGTGTGTGTGTGTGTGTGTGTATACACACACATGTGTTGTGACTGAGATCTGCCAGCTTAAAGATTGGACATCCCTCCAGAGGCACAGCTATTAATGATGTGATTTGGGGAAGAAAGAACAACGTTGACAGGGTACTGGGCACGTTTTGGATCTACAGGATTGTGCGTGTTTTTAAAGCTGAAAAAATATATGTGTTTCAGAACCAGATGACAATATCCCAGTTGCAGGTGCACGAGGAAACTTTGGAACAATGCTGTGCTTTTTAAGCATTTCATGACGCCGCAGTGTTTTCATAATCACTTAATTCTGTTTATAAATCAGCTGCTTTCATTGATGGATGCCCTCAGGGCTCCCCAAAACCAGGCTTTTTGTCGAATACGTGATTCAAACTTTAAAAGATGTGAGAGAGCGCTGGAACTGGGTTGTGATAAAAGTCTCTGGGTGCCTTCAGTCTGGCTGTTTATTTGTTGTTGTTTTTTTCCAGAAACATATTTCATCCATCATGGTTGTCATTAAATCTTTTATTTTTTTACTTTTTGCATTTCACATTAGAGGCTTTTTAAAAGAGAAAACTGTCATTTTGGTTGATGCTGTATTACTGGTGTTACAGAGAGTAAATAAATACAAAAGTTACATTCACAACCCAGACCACATTGTGGGCTGTGGAGGTGAGACATAGGACTCACCTCCAAACTTCAGGTCTTTGGCTGAGGTCGTTTGCTGAGAATGGCTGAAGCTTTGGTTTTCATGACACTAAATGTCGACCGCAAGTAGTTCCAGGTTTCCACAGCAGCGTTTTTGTTTGTTTAATTTGAAATGATTGATACGTTAGCTTCGGTTTTGGTGTTTGTGCCTATTTTTCCCTTTGTGGATACTGAGTTTGCAGCGTAGCTTTGTATGTAAAGGGAAGCAGAGACCTGCACTGTGCATGCAGACGCCTGCAGCTAGCGATGGTCTTGTTCTCCATACCGTCCGGGCACCAGGAGCACACCTCATTTCACTCTCGTCAGGATCCACGTGGACATTCATTTGTCCTTTGGTAGAATAATATATTTATCTCCTACTTAAACAAAAAAAAAGATTGCTTCTCTTTACAGTAATAATTCAGAAGGCACCTACTGTGAAGAGGGGAGAAGCAGGAAGTAGAATTTTTTTTTTTTTGTCTGCACCACGTGGCCTGCGGGATCTTAGTTCCCCCACCAGGGATCGAACCCAGGCCCTCGGCAGTGAAAGCACGGAGTTCCAACCACTGGACGGCCAGGGAATTCCCAGGAAGTAGAATTTTTTGACATCTACATTATGCACCTTTGTCTCTGCTCTCCAGAGATCAGGACATTTAAGCTCCTGTAACAAATTTAGTTTTAATGAAAGTCTTGGGGAATGTCCTTTATCTGCCCCGTGCCTGCCCATCTAAGAGGAGGGAGAAATTACACAAAGTATTTTGCTTTTAGCCGGTTTCCTTGAGCCTTGTCCAAGTCCTGACTTCTTATTGCCAGCAGGTCAGCTAGACACTGGTCAATCGCTTCAGCTCTGGACAGGAATCTTTTTCTGTCTTTGTTGTTGATAATTTTCTAATAATTATTCATTTGATTATTTGCCAGCCAAATTACCCTAAATAATATTCAGAGATGTATCCGAGAATAGCCCCATCCTGAGACTGTTCGCAGAAGTGGGCACAAAATTTGATTTTATTTCCTAAATGCATACCTCAGGTACTCATGAAGTGCAGAGATCTGTGTATACTCTCTGGGAATTAGAGGCACAGGTGTACAGAGCAGGAACGTAGGGGAATAGTAGCACCAAATGGTTGAGTCAACGGGACATGAACTCTCCAAGTATGCTAACCTTTGAGGGAAGATCTAAAAACAAATGAGTTTGTGGCTTTGTGAATTACCATTCACGTAATTTCTGTCAAGGAAGGCAGTTACTTCTTCTTGGGAAGCTTGGGTTATTAAAATTAGCTATCTTCATTTTCCCACAAAAATAAAAATCAATTGTAGTTCAGATAATTGTATGTGGGGCTTTACAACTGGAAATTTGAAGTTAGCAAAATTACACACCCCTGGTTAATTACATGAGTATACTCAAACTAAATATAGGATAAGATTAGCTCATGGAAATAGTTCCCTTTTCTCTCAGTAGGTACAGCTCCTGTTCGCCCAATAGTTAATAGTTTTTAATTCCATTATGTAATTTTTTGATCATCCTGTGTTTCCAGAAAAGTTAACTGAATAAAACCAGAGACTGTGTGTTTTCACTATTTCCCAATTCATATTTAAACATGAAATGGTGCACAGAATAAGCTGTCCTTTGTGAATTTTAATTTTCTCAGCTCCTGGCACAATAGAGGGGTAAGCTGGGGTCCCATTTTTCTGCATGGCTTTTGCTTTAAGGGAAGTTTGGGTTTGGTTCATACTTTGCTATCTAAGAGTATGTTCAACCTTCTTGAATTACCTGTCGTGTTTGCTTTTCCGTTGAATGTTCTATATTTAGACAAGAAATGTATTTTTCTGTATGGGTTTCTGATGGCCCAGATGTTCATCAGAGTAGAATTTCTCTCTTTCCAAACTGCTGCCATTGGGCAGTTTGGTTGTTCTATAGTTCCTAGTATTGAGTTGGACACACTGTAGATTCAGGTTGGGCTGTCATTCCTTTTGCAAGCTATGTGATACTTTGTTTTATTTGGGTTTGCCATAGATGTTTGCTCGGCCTTGGGATGGCTGTAGATGGCCACTTGCGGTGATTAATTTCACGAAGATCTCTAAATCCCGTTTAAGGTCTAGTTGATTTTCAGGAACAGTGTTACTGAGGTATAAATTACATACCATAAAAAGCACCCGTTTCAAGTGTGCAGTTTCAGTGATTTTTAGTCAGTTTACCGAGTGGTGCGGTCATCGGTCATCATCCAGGTTTCAAACATTTTCATTCCCCAATAAGATCACTCACGTCTTCGGGAATGTCACGTCATCCATTCCTGCTCCCCCTGCCAGCCCCAGGCAGCCACTAATCTCCTTTCTGTCTCTGTAGATTTCCCTTTGCTCAGAACCCGATGGTGAGAGGTGATTTAGTGAACCTTCCCCGCCCCCTGTCCAGGAGAGGGGTACGTGGGGAGAGTGCAGGACAGGACGGGACGAGGAGCCTTGGTTTCCTCCCTGTAACATCAGGATAGTGATGGGTTGGTTGCAAGCTCTCAAGGTGGAGCCATGCGGGAAGTAAGTCGCTCTGTAAAAAGACAAAAACGTTTACGTTTAGGGACTTCCCTGGCAGTTCAGTAGTTAAGACTCTGCGCTTCCACTGCAGGGGGCACAGGTTTGATCCCTGGTCGGTGAACTAAGATCCCGCATGCCCTTGCGGCAGGCACGGCCAAAAAAAAGAGAGAAACGTTTACTTGTAGTCAGCAAACTGTGAATCTAGAGGAGTTCCTCGTATATTTAGGGTCGTGTTAATCGTGAAGAATCGTGCATAAAGGGCTGCATTGGACAGGTGAGGAGTCTGGAAAAGGAACTGCGTTTACAGTGATGGGCTCAGTCCCTGGAGAACCCAGGACACAGCCATAGGGCAGTCAACCCTCCATGCCCCTGCTGCCTCCTTCTTGAAATCCCGTCCTGTTTCTTTCATGACATTGGATGTTAGACTTTGACGGAAGTTCCATCTTGGTCGGGAAATACCTTAGCTCAGTGGTCCTCCACCAAGGGCAGTTTTGCTCCCAAGGGACGCTGGACGATGCCTGGGGGCCTTTCTGGTTGTTACCAGTGGGGAAGGGGTGTCACTGGCATCTAGTGGATAGAGGTCAGGGCCGCTGCCCAGCATCCTGTAACGCAGGGGATGAGGCCCCAAGGCCCACAAAGAATTACTCAGCCCAAGAGGTCCTTAGTGCCGAGGTCAAGTACTCTGCCTTAGAAGCTTGAATCTCGTGGTTAAAGACTTAGTAAAGTTGAAGGACTATATCCCCCATCAGACTTACAAAAGAAGTTCAGAAATCTTTCAGTCCTCATGCATTCCAGGGAAATATGGATCTTTTTCTAAAGGAAAGGACAAGCAAGGTTTTGGGAGCTAACTTTAGAGAGAAAAGAAATTCCTTTAGAAGTATTCATTTACAAATAAACAGCGAAATTACACGAGACGTCTGGGGCCACCCCTTGGCTTTGATCTGGAAATCACACTTCATCCTTATTATCTCTTCCCCAAGAACTGAGAAAGGAGGGCGAAAGATCCTAAGCCTGAGTAAAGACTACACGTGATGAATGTGCTGGAAGGGAGTGCCTGCTGTGAGCCCAGCCTTTCAGTGCTCTGCTTACGGCCCACGGCCCTCCCTCCAGGGTTTTGGTTTCTCTCGGTTTCTATAGGGTTTTCAGTTGCTTCCTGGAGTGCGCAGGGTGTCATAATAGCCAGGCCTCCACCCCTTGTTTTCTTCGTCTGGTCAACCTTTGAGCCCCCTGAGAAGTTCAGGGCCCCCTGCCTGGGCCCCAGCCCGCTTACCTGCGTGCGTCCCCTTCTCTGTCCTGCATCTCCCAGCAGGAGCTGCCCCGCACCCCTGCGGCGCGTGTTTCTACCCTGGGGGCCTCTCCCTGCCTGCACCCCGGCAGCCGGCCTTGCTTTGGGGGCTTCCAAAATGCAAGGCTTTTCCTCTGGACAGATTCTGGTTTTTGTTTCTTCTTCCTGTTCTGAGCTCGTTCCTGTTTCTCAGGTGACACCTGAGAACATGCTGGTTTCCCTGAGTTCCCGCACTGTGGGGTTGTAGCGTCCAGCCCCTCCGGCAGAACAACCGATATTAACAGTCCGCAGTGCGATGTGGGAGAGTCTGTTTCTGGCACGTTCAGCTGTGCACGTACAGCTGTGTGGTCTTGCGTGTTTATCTATACGGGCTCATATCACACTGGTTTTGCTTCACCTGCTTGCTTGCGTTTTTTACCGCTTTGTTAAGGTGCCATTGAAGTACAGTAAACCAGGCGTGTGTAAGGTGTGCACGTTCGTCAGTTTTCGCCTATGTTTGCTGTCTTGATTGTGGTGCTGGCTTCTCGGACACGTGCATATCACGATAACACGTATTTTCGTGGCTTCCAAATTTCCCTGTGCCTTTCTGTAATCTCTCTCTGCTTCCCTCCGCCTCCGGGCAACCATTGATGGCTTTCTATTACTAGATAGGTTAGTTTGCATATCCTAGCATTTTATATCAGTGAAATCACACAATATGTACTCATTATTTTGCCTGGCTTCTTTCACTCAGCATGGTGATTTTCGGCTTTATCCATGTTGTGGCCTGTGCCACTAATTCATCCCTTTTTGTAACTGGGTAGGATTCCATCAGGTATGGACGCACGGCCGTTGATCCATTCACCCGTTGTTGGACATCTGGCTTGTTTCCATTTTGGGGGTGGTTATGAATAGTGCTGCTCTAAATATTTTTGTGACCTTACCAGTGGTTCTCAAACTTCATTGTGTACCAGCACCCTGTGGAGGGCTTGTGAAAACGCAGGTTGCCAGGCCCCATCCCCAGGATTTCTGAGTCAGTAAGTCTGGGTGGGGCCCAAGACGCTGCATGTCCAGCAAGTTCCCCACTGATGCTGGCGCTCCTGGTCTGAGGCCCACGCGTGCCTTAGAGGAGGTCTCTGTAGACTCTGAGCGTTAGGTGTTCCAAATATTTCTCTCCTAGGCGGTTCCTTGTCTCATAATGTTGCTTATGGTCTCAGTCACCAAGCTTCGCTTTTTTTTTTTTAAAGGAATTCCTTTTTATTTATTTATTTTGGGCTATGTTGGGTCTTCGTTTCTGTGCAAGGGCTTTCTCTAGTTGCGGCAAGCGGGGGCCGCTCTTCATCGCGGAGCACAGGCTCCAGACGCGCAGGCTCCGTAGTTGTGGCTCACGGGTCTAGTTGCTCCGCGGCATGTGGGATCTTCCCAGACCAGGGCTCGAACCCGTGTCCCCTGCATTGGCAGGCAGATTCTCAACCACTGCGCCACCAGGGAAGCCCCAAGCTTTGCATTTTTGTTTGCTTGAATATGTCAGTCTTTCCTCTTGGCTTCCTTATGATGTCAAGGGGCTAATACCAAGAATAACTCGGGATGTGTGGGTCGGCGTGCTGATGAACGCCAAACGCCAGCCGTGATACCCCCGCCAACTCTTGTGGGATCTAACTTGTGCCCTGTCTGCGGTTGCTGGGGTCACCTTCTGAGGAAATGGTCCAAGCCCAGGTGGGGCGGCATTGGACCCAGGCCCTGCGCCAGGGGCTCCGCATGCTGCTGTGTCCACTGGAATCTTAAGGCTGCTCACCCGCCTTTCCTCTCACAGGGGAACTATATCCATCCTTTCTCCATCCCATCCCCTCCCATCTGAAACAGCCAGTCCCAAACCAATAAACGTATTTTACTTTCAGTTTGCTTTTCAGGGGTCTAATCTGAATCGGCTAACTTGGAGCAGCCAGAAGTTATCAGTAGACGTTTGCTGCCGTAGCCAATATATTTGTTACAGTTATTTTTTTTATTTTGGAGAGAGATAATACTTTCATTGTAGAGAGTTGCTTTAACTTACGGAGAACGGTTACTTTTGCAAAATCATCTTCCTGCATTTCGTCATGAACCCCAGTTGTCCCACTTTGCTCGTGAGCCCGTTCCATAAACCACTTCTGGTCACAGTTTGCTACTGACCTCTGCTCAGGCGTTTCAGAATCTTTACTGTGGAGTGGGTTGGTGCGCAGGATTCCAGGCTTGTTAAGTAAACTAAAACCTCCTTGGGATGGTTAAATTTTTTAAAGTTTGCAGTGACTTGTAATCATTGGCTAATATCCTAGTGGTTGTTTCTTCTTCCTCTTCCTCTCTCTTCTTCTTCTATTTTTTAATATGACAGCTTTATTGAGATATAACTTACATACCATGCAACTCACTCATTCAAAGTGTATAACTCAGTACTTTCCTGGTATTTTTACAGAGTTGTGCAGTCATCACCACTGTCTAATTCTATAGCATTTTTATCACCCTGAAAGAAACCCCTTACCCATTAAGCCATCACTTCCCAAATCCCCTCTCCACCCAGCCCCTGGCAACCACTGATCTGCTTTCTGTCCCTGTGGATTTGCCTATTCTGGACATTTTTTATAAGTGGAATCACACAATATGTACCCTTTGCTGTCTAGCTTTTTTCCCTTAGCATCAGGTCTTTGAGGTTTGTCCATGTTGTAGTGTGTGTTATTCCAGTTTCTTCGTAAACATTTTGTGGAATCTCTGGGTCATCAAGGAGGGCTTGGGGCCTGGGGTGGGGAATCAGGTGGAAAAATGTTACGGGCTGGGTAAACCCGGGGCACGGGCTGCTCCTTTCAGATTACGTTGAAATGGAAAATGGTTCATAGGTGGAGCAATGTTTATAAAACCATTTCCAGTTCAGCTTCCCGTTGGGCGTAAACTGTATCTGCTTTCTCCTTCTCTTTAGTTGTTCCATCTCTTCCCCTAAAGATCAACATAGAAAACCGTTTTGGTCAATGAAAGCTGTACCTGCTGACCCCTCTTTTGTGCTGCCTTTTTGGATGGGGTTTTATTTTATTTTATTTTTTAAATTTATTTTTGTCTGTGTTGGGTCTGTGTTGCTATGTGCAGGCTTCCTCTAGTTGTGGCGAGTGGGGGCTACTCTTCGTTGCGGTGCATGGGCTTCTCATTGCGGTGGCTTCTCTTGTTGTGGAGCATGGGCTCTAGGCCCGCGGGCTTCAGTAGTTGCAGCACGCAGGCTTAATAGTTGTGGCACGCGGCCTCCAGGGCATGTGAGCTTCAGTAGTGGTGGCACGTGGGCTCAGTAGTGGTGGCACGTGGGCTCAGTAGTTGTGGCTCGTGGGCTCTAGAGTGCAGGCTCAGTAGTTGTGGCGCACAGGCTTAGCTGCTCCGCGGCATGTGGGATCTTCCCGGACCAGGGCTCGAGCCCGTCTCCTCTGCATTGACAGGCGGATTCTTAACCACTGCGCCACCAGGGAAGTCCCTGGATGGGATTTTAGAGTGTTCTTTCTTGGTGTGAGACATAGGAAGCCTGTAGTTCTCAAGGGGGTGGTGTGAAGTTGCTCTGGGGTCATAGGGTTCCAACCAGCTAGACTTTGGCTGCTTTCTGGGGCCTCCCTGAAGCCACAATGCTGGCTTAGACTGAAACAGAGTCGTAGAGTTGTTTACTTTTCTGAATTTATAAACCTTCTGCCTGTGTAGAGCCATAAATTATCGTTCCAGGGTCAAGTGGGAGAATATGGAGGCTGATTTTTCTCCAGCTATCCATAGGCACGACTTTCTGGGGTGTCTGTGCCTCGAACCAAGAGCTTATTGGTAAGGCTGAAGGTCATGTGTGTTTTCTCCATTGATCTTATAATTGACTGTGTTAGTTTCCTGTCACTCTTGGGACAGATGACCCCAAACTTCCTGACTTGAACAACTCCACTTTATTATCTTATAGTTCCAGAGGTTACAAGTCTGAGATGGGTCTCACTGTGTCAGTGGGGCCGCCTTCTTTTCCAGAGGCTTTCGGGAGAAGCCACTCCTTGCCTCTTCCTGCTTCTAGAGGCCTCCTGCATTCCCTGGCTCATGGCCCCTTCTTCCATCTTCAAAGCCAGCAGTGCGGCATTTCTCTGATCATTCCTCTTTGGTCACATCTCTCTCTGACCACAGCCTGGAGAGATTGCCCACTTTTTAGGGCTCACGTGATTACATTGGGCCCCCCCATATCCAAGATAATCTCCCCGCCTCAAGATCCTTAACTTCATCGCATCTGCAGAGTCCTCTTTGCCGTGCACGGTAACATTGTCACAGGGCCCAGGGATTAGGGCATGGGACTTTCTGGGGGCCATTATTCTCTGGCTCCATTGACAGTCTTCAAGGAGACTTATTTCCTTTGTATTCTGTCTCTTAATTTGTTCCTCTGAACCCTGCAAGGTTTGTATATTTATTAAATATTTGCTGTTCGTCTCCTGAGTGCTTCAGAAGTCATGGAGCTGTTTGGTTGGCATGCCTGCCTTTCACTGAGGTGCAGCCACTGGCTGAGTCTTGATTTAACTCTGAGCACACCCGGTTGTTTTCTTTCGTGGAAGGACCCGGGATTTTTGGTGCCGATCGAACACATTTGTACGTCTAGACCCTCTCTTCTTCCCAAGAACTCCATACTTGGTGGGTGGCCCTGCCACTGTCAGTTTGAGGGTCTCTCGGGGACTCTGACAGAACTATTCCCTGGAGTTAGTGTCTCAGAGTCTGAGTCAGCTGTGGGAAAGACCACCATGATGTGAGAAGAGTGGGGCTTGGCCCCCAGGACTTCAAAGATACCATGTGTGCCTTTATGGGGACTGAATTGGTGGGTTTGTGGCTCCATAAAAGAGTGGAGGAAGACAGGTGGGGGTAGGGACAGAAAAGTCATAATAATATCCACTTGTTAATCAGCATTTTGGTTCAGAGATATTTGGGGAGTGTATTAGTCAGCTTTCTGCTTTGCTGATGATGCGTAACAAACAGCACCCCCGCATACAAAGGCTTACAGAAACAAGCACTTACTTCTTTACAGAATTTTTTAAAATTGAGGTAACGTTGGCTTATAACATGTAAGTTTTATGTGTACAATACTGTATTTTGACATCTCTGTACACTAGAGCGTGCTTACCACCGAAAGTTTAGTTTCCATCAAAAATATGGAATGCTTCATGAATTTTTGTGTTACCCTTGTACAGGAGCCATGTTAATTTCTGTATCTTTCCAGTTCTAATATAAGTGCTGCTGAAAAGAGCACCAAGCACTTATTTCTTGCTTACTGGTCAGTGGGTGGTGAGGTGTGGCTCTTCTGGGCTCAGCTGGGTGGGATCAGGGAGGCCTGGTCAGGCTCTGGGCTGGGTTTAGGACTGAGCTCCTAATTTCCTCCTTCTGAGGCTAGTAGGCTCTTGGGGCATGTACTTCTGCCTCTCCTATCTGGCATAAGAAGAAGCCAAGCTACATCACGCAGTCCCGTTTAAAACCTCTGCCTGTCCCCCAACTGATGCTCGTTGACCAGAGCAAGTGACGTGGCCAGATCGCACATCCATGGGCTGGGGAGGGCTGTTCTAGTCGGGAGGTCAAGCAGAGTCACACAGCAAAGGGGGCAAAATGCACGTGTGTTAAGGGGCAAGAGGGAAGAAGTGGGATTGTGATACCTTCTGCCCTGTTGGTGTGTGGGAAGGAAGATGACCCCAGTGGATGAGACTGAGCCACCCAGTTGTATCCAGGAAAGTAGCCCCGTAGGCGGATGTTGGAAGCAGCAGGTGCTTGTGAAATATGTAGCTTCCTTGGTTCCATCTTAGAACAGGGCTTCTCAGCTGGGGAGGTGGTAGTGGGGGGGAGGTGGGGGGGCAGTCATGTCACCCCGGGGACATTTGGCAACATCTGGAGACCTTCTGTTGTAGTAACTAGGGGAGAGGGTGCTCCTGGCATCTAGTGGGCAGAGGCCAGGCATGCTGCTCAGCATCTAAGAGTGCACAGGACCGCCCCCCACAAGGAATTACCTGGCCTGGGTGCACATGTGCCCAGGCTGAAGAGCCCTGCACAGATGCAGTTTCCAGGTGACTGTCGTGCACTTTGAAGTTTGACTACCACGTCTGGCAGGACTGTCTCCACTGGGAAGGGCAGTTGGCAGTCCTTTCCATATAAAGACATAAAGCCCTCCCGAGGAAAAAGGAGTTGTTTAACCTCTCACAGGTGGCTGTGTGGAAGCAAGTTACAACCCAAGGGTCTTGGCTAGGTCTCTGTGATTTCTGTGACTTATTCTCATTGGCTTTGTCTTAATTATCTTAATTCTTTAAGTTTTATTAATTTTTTTTTGTTATTGCACAGCCTAATAAATGGGCCATTTATTTGGTGTTGAAAAATCTGTTTTTTATGAGGAGATTTCCATTATGAGCTTAATACTCTTTTTTTCCAGGTGGCCTTTTGCCCACTGTTTCTCTTACGCATGTATTTTCTTCTTCCGTACCAGCAAGACTGCATGCAAGTACTTGGTAGCAGAGATCATGCCTTAGGTTTCCTTTCTGCTCTGCACCGTAGCGAGCACGTGGTAATTATGGGTCAGTTGCTCATGGTGTCCTTTGCAGTGCACGTTGTGCTGCATGGTTAAGGGTCGTTGGTCACGTTTCCATGGACCAGCCTTTTGTATCTTGCTGTAAATTCTGTTTCCAGTCTTTAGGGGCTGATGGTTAGTGTGTTGACACTCAGTTGCTATGTGGCTAAAAGGAAGTTTTGACCTCATTAGAGGAAGGAGCCGTGTCATTGAGAGGCTGACAGCCACCTTCCTCCTCCCACACAAGTGTTGTTTTATTTTGGTGATTGAAATGTTGAGGGTATGAAAAAAAAAATCAGGGTGTTTGACTCGCTGGCAGGACAAGCAGAGGACAGTGCTGTGAGTGAGTGAGCGAAAGCCTGTCTGTTCCCACCCGCGTCGTGCACAGCAGGCAAATCGAGTTTTTCGCCTCAAAACCTGGTTGGGGAAGCATTTGCTCTAGAGGATGCTGTGTCACCTAGAATTCGCTGTCATCAGATCAGCCAAGTATCACCTCTTGGGGCGACCAGCAAGTGACGGAAATAACTTTGCTGTGCAGAACTTTCTATTTCTCTGTTTCATTCTTTCTCTTTTCTCCTTCGGTTGAGTGCTGTTTAAATGAAATGGTTCTCCTTGATTGTGTCTTTAGTACAGTAGTTGTGAGAGCAAGGCTTTTGTTCTTACTGATCCCTGTGTGAGAAAAGACATATCTCCTGGCTTGTGGGATGCAGCGGGGGGAGGGTCAGGACCCACCGAGACAGTTCCATCCTTCAGCTGTCCTTTTTAATTTTCATTTCATTTTAAAAAAATTGAGATATAATTGACATATGTTGTATTAGCTTAAGGTGTGTAACATAATGATTTCATATATGTAAACATTGTGATATGATCACCACGATAGGTTTAGTTAACATCCATCATCACACATAGTTACTCATTTCTCCTTCTTGTGATGAGAACTTTTTTTTAAAAAAAATCTTTATTTATTTATTTATTTTTGGCCGCATTGGTTCTTCGTTGTTGTGTGTGGGCTTTCTCTAATTGCAGTGAGCAGGGGCTACTCTTGGTTGCGGTGCACGGGCTTCTCATTGCGGTGGCTTCTCTCGTTGCGGAGCACGGGCTCTAGGCACGCGGGCTTCAGTAGTTGTGGCAGACGGCCTCAGTAGTTGTGGCACACGGGCTTAGTTGCTCCGCCCGTGGGATGCATGTGGGATCTTCCCGGACCAGGGCTGGAACCCATGTCCCCTGCATTGGCAGGCGGATTCTTAACCACTGCACCACCAGAGAAGTCCCGTGATGAGAACTTTTAAGATTTATTCTCTTAGCAACGTTCAGATATACTCTCCAGTATTGTTAACTGTAGTCATGTATTATGTTGAATCCCCAGGACTCATTTACTTACTTACTTACTTACTTATTTATTTATTTGGCTGCACTGGATCTTAGTCGCACATGCGGGATCTTTCGTTGCGGCATGTGGGATCTAGTTCCCTGACCAGGGATGGAACTCGGGCCCCCTGCGTTGGGAGTGAGGTGTCCTAGCCGCTGGACCACCAGGGAAGTCCCAGGACTTAACTTATTTTATGGCTGGAAGTCTGCACCTTTGATGCTCTTCACCCACATCCCCTCTCCCGCCACCTCTGGCCACTACCATCTGTTCTCTGTGCCTTTGAGGTGTCAGTTCTTCTTTCCCAACTTGTTGCCTTCCCTGTCACCTCCTTGGCTGTGAGGACACCGAGTTAGTGTGTCTGACAAAGCAGATGACCTAGAAAGCCACACGTAGTAAAAGAGAAGATGAAAATAGAAGTATGTGAACTAAATTAAAATTATGTGAACTAAAAAATGAGAAAGGCCCTGAGCTGCCACATTTCTGCATGCAAGGCTAGCAATGTCACATGTTATGCTATCAACCTTGGTAATTTTTCCAGCTGTCCTTTTGTCTAAAATACAACTTACATGAAAATGAGCCCATCCCTTGGAACTTAGTGGTTAGGAAACGAGAGTCAGGTTTGGGGAAAGCGACCCTCACCTTGTCA
Organism: Balaenoptera physalus; assembly: GCF_965194825.1. Taxonomy (NCBI): domain Eukaryota; kingdom Metazoa; phylum Chordata; class Mammalia; order Artiodactyla; family Balaenopteridae; genus Balaenoptera; species Balaenoptera physalus. The sequence continues at coordinate 5,611 of NW_028124944.1, read as the reverse complement.
GACCCGACACCCCCCTCCCCCCCAAGAGGCACCTGGACTGTTATTCATGGCGAACAGGTTGAGCTGAAAGGCACTTGGGAGGAAATGGAACTTCCCGTTCTGTTTGGCGTGCCTGTATCAAGACGTTCTGAGCCCCGATTCTTGTCTCACAGCAGGTGGTGATTCACGTTACTGTCGTTTACGGAGTAGAACGTTGTTGAGGTTGGGGGTGGGTGAGTGTGTGAGTGCACGAAGGGGGGAGAGGAGCAGCCTGATGAAACCGTTTGGAATGCAGGGAATATGTTAGAAGATGTGCTTTCGAGGACAAACAGTAAACTTTTGGCAATAGGCTGAGTTTGTGACCTGTGACTCAGACAGTGTGAAGGAGGGAGATTCCAGTGGTCATTTGCTTCCAGCCTCCTTCTTATCGGTGCCACGGGGCAGTGTCTCATTCAGCTTTCCAGAACACTTTCTAGGAACTCTTTATGCTAGACGGAGATGGTATTTCTCCTCTCGCTTCACTGTGGTTTAAAGAAGTGGGAACTGGCGTTATGAGCAGTCTCCACGTTCCTTTGATGATTGTGTGATTTATCAGTGTAGAGTTGCCCGTGATCTTCCTGGCCTCTGACTTCTCACAGGGTACCTGCCCTCACGGTCCACCTGTGGAACACGTATAATGGGAAATGAAGACTTTTAGAGGTAGGTGGGTTCTCCTGTTTGGAAATTGGGGTTATTTGAGCCAATGCGAGTCAGTTGCTGACCTTACCCAAGATTTACTGCATTAAATCAAAGAAGGTCCATATAACTGTAGGTTATAAGTCTGTTTTTTTTTTTTTTTTGGTCCGATACCAAGACTGATGTTTCCCTGGAAAGAGCCCTTGAATAGGAGCAGAAAGATTGAATTTTAGGCCTAATGCTATCATCAACCACCCATGTGACACTGGCCCCAAGAGAATAAAGGAATCATCCTGTTTCTTCTGTCAGCTGATCACTTGGGCCACATGTTCTCCAAAAGGTTCCAGCACACAATGTGATTGATCCATTTTCAAGACTGTCCTCAGCCCCTAGTTTGAGTTACTGCTATTATGGGGGATTGCTCTATCACTCGCAGCGGTAAAAACTGTGTATGGTGAAACCCAGTGGCCAGAAAGCTGTCTTTGGAATGTTCTCTTGTCACCTATTAGGGAATGCGCTGTAATAATTATGTTCCCTGGAACTTTTAATGACTAAACTGCCTTGAACAGGAACCAGGAAAGGCCCACCTTCCAGCAGATTCCATTCTGTGGGGTTGTCTTAGAATTGAGGTCTGAGAGCATTTCTTGATTAACTAGTCAGGTGGGTGTGACTTCACTAAAGGCCAGTTTGGACCCTGTCGGAGAAAATCAAGTTCAGACACTTAGTCTAAATAGAAGTGAGGAATACGGTTACCTTTATCTCATTATCTAAGCTTTCTTTGGAGGATATACAAGCTTGTACCACATGTGACAAGCATCACATATGGAGGGATTTTTTTCCTGCTTTTTTCCCTGAAAAATCCTTGGGGAATCATGTCATAGACTATTTGGTGTAAAACCAAAACCGACCAGACAAACAAAAAACAAAGCAAAACAAACAAAGAAAAAAGCCGTAGTTAAATTTTTTGTATTAAAATATTTAGCTTGAGAATCTTCATTGAAAATCAGTAATCTTTTGCAGATTTGTTTATTTTTTTATTTTTATTTTTATTTATTTATTTATTTTTTTTCCCTTTGGTGCATTTTTATTTTATTTTATTTTATTTTATTTTATTTTATTTTTTTTCTCACACACACACACTGTATTTTATTTTTACAAGAGATAAATAGACTGACACCAAGCATTGTACATGGATGACCACAACAAAAGCAACAATGATTGCAATTACCAAACATGAAACACACTCATACTATGTCATAATATTGACATTCAGTCCAGTAATCCTCCACTGTAACAGCTCCTTTACTTTGCAGTGAAAATTGATTTGTATATTCTTTGCCTCTGAGTCCTTGTGGGATTTTTTTTTTTTTTTTAATTCAGACAGAAAGTCACAAAAATTATACTGATCCTCATCAGTTCACTCAGTCCCATGTAATTAATTGTTTTTTTTCATCTTGATCTTTTGTTAGCACTTTTATGAGTTCATCAGTTTTTCATCAGAGTTCTGAAAATGCTTATTCATTCAGTTCAGCAGTACAGTCAGTTACCAGAAACCTGTACTTGTCAGAGTCTTTTCCATGAATTTCTTGAAGATGAAACCCTTTTATAGGAACATATTTGCAAAATCATCAGAGTACACCCAGAACTGTCTGTAAATGACAAAAGACTTAAAAATGACCACGGTAAAAGATTTGATGAAAGTTCATAATAATGCAGTTGACAAGAAAATTAGTTATTTCTGAGATATACATTTTAAAGTAATAACTAGGATTATTACTTATAACATTATACCAGAACATATAAGATTTTTAGAAATTTCATGTAATGTCTGAAACATTTATATTAACATATTTCCATACATATTTCCATACAAATACAAATATAAGATTTTTAGAAATTTCATGTAATGTCTGAAACATTTATATTAACATATTTCCATACATATTTCCATACAAATACAAATATAAGATTTTTAGGAATTTCATGTAATGTCTGAAACATTTATATTAACATATTTCCATACAAATAACCCAATGAAAGTTTAGTATTAGTTGTTTTGTTTGTTTTTTTTATACTGCAGGTTCTTATTAGGCATCAATTTTATACATATCAGTGTATACATGTCAATCCCAATCGCCCAATTCAGCACACCACCATCCCCACCTCACCGCAGTTTTCCCCCCTTGGTGTCCATATGTCCATTCTCTACATCTGTGTCTCAACTTCTGCCCTGCAAACTGGCTCATCTGTACCATTTTTCTAGGTTCCACATACATGCATTAATATATGATATTTGTTTTTCTCTTTCTGACTTACTTCACTGGGACGTGTGCACCGAGCGGCTCGACCTTTTCACACCGTGCTTGGTCCTTCAGGGACCACACCACCTCAGGTATTGATCTGGGGTTACAGATAGATTTTAGCAAATAGGCAAATTCACGAATACTGTATCCTCAAATCATGAAAATTGACTCTATGTGTATACACAGTGTGTGTCCCCGGGCGTTAGATACACACACGTACACAGGTGTCTATTTTCAGGGACTTTAACGACCTGAAAGCAGTCAGCATTATAACATTGGGTTGGCTCCAAAGTTCGTTCGGGTTTCGGAAAAATCTGAACGAACCTTTTGGCCAGCCTCGATAGTTGTGTCCTCTGGTCCCTCTGGAGATGCAGTGAGAGGTTCAAGTGTTTTAATGGGGGGCAAAGGCCTGTGAGAGATAAATGGGAGACAGGACTGAGTAAGGAAAGCTTCAGGACCTCGACGCGAATCTGATAAAGTTTGAGCCAGCGCCCCCCCCCCCCCCACCCCGTGAGCTCTGGAGTGGAGATTGCCTGATGGTTAGAGAGAAATGGTCTTGCTCAGTCGTGGGGCTGCTCAGAACAGAGCCATGGAGGATGGGCAGGTTCTTTCTTTCTTGAAAGGAAGAACTATGCATCTCCATTCTGGCGCAGTTGTAAACCACATTTTGGATTTCAGTTTTATATATTAAAAAATTATTTTGCGCCCATATGAGGTTGAATGAAGCGGCATCACCATTTCGGATCAAAAGTCGTCAAGTACCGGCAGCGTCTAACGGTCAAACCCAACAGAATCTTTTCAAGGTATAATGACATTGTTTAAGATGAGGGTAACATCTATGTCTTAAATTGCTTGTTGAGAAAAATCCACTGTACCTCATCCGAAGCATGTCTTGACCCGCCATGGAAGCCAGTCCATGGTGTCCGGACTCCCGGATGATGCTTGGTTTTATCAGGACAGCCCCTCCCCCAAATGATGCTAGAAAGAGAATCAAGGTAGTATGAGGAGGTGCTGCCTTTGTGTGTATGTTTCAGGTGGTTTCAATCCGTGAACACAAGCTTTTTTGAGCAGCTCCTTCCTTTGCCTTCAGGTGTTGTGGGTGCTGGACACTGGAGCTCTGTCATTGAGTAGGTGTTTTAAGAACAAACGGCAGATTTACAATTACAGCTTCTGCAGTGATGGGGAATATTCAGTGCCATTTGGTTGACCATGTAACCACCACTGTGTCAAGTTAATAACTTCTCAACTTGGTCTTAAAACCAAATACACGCAGTTTGTTTCATTAAAAATACCTAAGTGGTAAAGGATGGGTGGCTTCCAATGGTGGTAGAGTCAATTTTTAAAAATTGAAAGGATAGTGCTTTGTTGTGATTTGCAGTTCATATAGATAAGTTCTATAAGCAGTTTGGTTTTGTCTGTTTCAGGTGAGATAAAGTGTGAGACTCTAATTGAAGTATAGGTGATTTACAATGTTGTGTTAGTTTCAGGTGTACAGCAAAGTGATTCAGTTTTTTATATATATTTATATGCATACAGACACACCCACACACCCACACCCACACACACACACACACACACACTCTTTTTCATGTTCTTTTCCATGATGGTTTATCACAGGATGTTGACTACAGTGCCCTGTGCTCTACAGTAGGACCTTGTTGTTGATCCATTCTCTGTATGTACTGGTTTGCGTCTGCTAACCCCAACCTCCCACTCCATCCCTCCCCCACCCCTCCTCCCCTTGGCAACCACAAGTCTGTTCTCTGTGCCTGTGAGTCTGTTTCTGTTTAGTAGGTATGTTCATCTGTGTCATATTGTAGACTTCCTATGGTATTTGTCTTTCTCTTTCTGACTTACTGCACTTAGTTTGAAAATCTCTAAGTCCATCCCTATTGCTGCAAATGGCATTATTTTATTCTTCTTTATGGCTGAGTAGTATTCCATTGTGTGTGTGTGTGTGTGTGTGTGTGTGTGTGTGTGTGTGTATATACACCACATCTTCTTTATCCCTTCATCTGTTGATGGATATTTCGGTTGTTTCCCTGTCTTGGCTATTGTGAAGAGTGCTGCTGTGAGCATTGGGGTGCGTGTATCTATTCAAATTATAGTTTTCTCCAGATATATACCCAGGAGTGGGATTGCAGGGTCATATGGCAACTCTATTTTTAGTTTTTTGAGGAACCTCCATACTCTTTTCCGTACTGGCTGCACCAACTTACATTCCCGCCAGCAGTGTAGGAGGGTTCCCTTTTCTCCACACCCTCTCCAGCATTTATTGTTTGTAGACTTTTTGATGATGGCCATTCTGACCGGTGTGAGGTGATACCTCACTGTAGTTTTGATTTGCATTTCTCTAATAATTAGTGATGTTGATCATCTTTTCATGTGCCTGTTGGCCATCTGTATGCTGAGACTCGTTCTTTAAAAGGCATTTGTCCTCACCTGCATTCCTAGGTACAAGGTCCTTCAGCCAAATAGTCTCCAGGAACACACAAAGCTGTAGTTGGATGAGGTTGGGTTTGCTGACCTGTTGCGTTGAGGGGACCGTGGGACATCTCAGTCACAGGGTGCTAAGAAGACCTTAAAAGAGTTGGGCAGGGTTTAAGGAATCGGGTCCCTGTCTGAGATTAGTGGTCTCTGTATTGTTTATGTTC